>NC_053430.1:3484357-3663340 GCF_007990345.1 Gossypium hirsutum | reverse complement strand
TTCAGACGGTGTAATAAGGATCAAGTCCTTAACAAGAGTGAAGATGCCAACGAAAAAGTATGCGTCCTGATAGCCAATCATCAGGCCCCCTTATAGTGCTGATCGACCGTGGTAATTTATTACGACGCGATGAAGAGCCATTGAAACCACAGATGGTAATTGAAGTACCATCTCCTTTCCCGTATAAGGACAACAAAACAGTACCGTGGAGATATGGTGTTAATATCGTTACACCGGAAGTTGAAAAGTCCAAGCCATAATGAAGATGTTGGGGAGGTAGGTCATTTTACTCGAAGTGGACGATGCTATTCTAAAAATTGAACCGGTAAAGAAAAGTAGCGACTCGAAGCAAAAAGGGAAAGCAGTGATGTACGAGGTCGAAGTCGAGCAAGAAATTCCACCCGTGCAAGAAACTAAAAAGCCTGTGAATGAGGAAGAAGCTCAAGAATTCTTGAAATTTATTAGCACAGCGAATATAGTGTGGTGGAATAATGAGCAAGCAGCCAGCACGAATATCAGTTCTATCTCTACTATTAAATTCAGAGCCACACCGGAACGCTTTATTGAAGGTGTTAAATCAAGCTTACGTGGCCAGCAACACATCTGTCGAAAAGCTTGATAGGTGGGTAAACAATCTGAATACGGACAACTTCATCTCTTTTAGTGATGATGAGATACCGCCAAACGGTAGAGGCTCGGTGAAAGCTGCATATCACGACCCCTGCAAGGGCTACATAATACCGAACGTACTCATCGATAATGGGTCAGCGATAAATGTTATGCCATTGGCTACACTTTCCAGAATACCGATGGATTTGTCCTACTTAAAGCCCTGTCATTCCATGGTAAGGGCATTCGACGGGACGAAGCGCGAAGTCATAGGAAAGATCGAAATCCCTTTGGAAGTGGGCCCCTACATCTATGAGGTCGAATTCCAAGTCATGGACATTACACCCTCTTATAACTGCCTTTTGGAAGACCTTGGATTCATTCTGCTGGAGCAGTCCCATCATCCCTCCATCAAAAGGTGAAATTCATCATGGATGGCTGTTTGGTCACAGCGAGGGCGAAGAAGACATCGTCGCATCTATCTCTGCTGATACGCCATACCTGGAAGTAAGCAAGGACGCAGTGGAATGTTCCTTTCGATCCTTGAATTCATCAATGCCATTTTCGTCGCTGAGGAAAATAGAATTCCGATGCCAAAACTGTCGAGAAATACCAGAATGGGTGTCAAGTTGACCGTAGGAAGGGGAGCTCGTGCGAGAAGAGGTTTAGGGAGACATCTGCAAGGAATACTGAGGGCTTTAAAGCCAATGCACCACAAGGCCCGATACAGTTTGGGGTTCCAGCCTGACATGCGCCAAAGAAGAAGACAATGGAAGAAGGATCAAGAGAGAAGAATTGCAAGAACTTTGGGCCGAGAACCAGAATGGGAACCAATAGAGTACCTCCTTTGTCAAAAACATTTACATCTGCGGGAATGATGTACCCTGGACAAGATGATCCACGAAACATGCTGGGATTAATTGAAAGGATTTTCAGAATGTCAGTATAAATGTCATTGACAATGAAGCTGGTGCCAGTAAAGATGTCTCGAGGATACGCCCTTGCCCTCCTGGTTTCATGTTGAACAATTGGATTGCTGATGAGCTTCTTGTAGTTTATAAGCCTTCAGAGTAACGCTAACATCAACCTTCTATTGTGTCCTTAGATATAATAGAATTCTTTTGTAAGAGTTTGCATTCGCTCTTTATCGTTTAAATGAATATCAATAAAGATGCATTTTGTCACGATTTTTCGCATTATCACTAATTCATAATCATTTTCTCATTTCATAGCCTATCCTTACATTTGCCTCATTGCCATGACATAACATTTGTTTGTTGTTTCCAATACTTGGATGTCCCCCTATAGCTTCCTTTTTCCATTCAACTTTCAGGTGCTCAGATATTGACGACATGAATAAGCCCGTTACGAATCTTGAAATTGATTTGAGAAGGCTGTTTGCTTAGGAGAATTTGAAGTCGAAGAAAATGCTGAAGATTATGTCTCGTCTCCTGAATTGTTAAGAATGGTGGAACAAGAGGATAAACAGGTTCTGCCTCGTGAAGAATCTGTGGAAACAATAAATTTGGGCACTGAAAAGAGGAAACAAGAAGTGAATATTGGGACTTCTATTGCAGAAAGTACCAGGCATAGTTTGATCACTTTACTCCGCGAATACAAAGATGTTTTCGCGTGGTCATACCAGGACATGCCAGGGCTAGATGAAGATTTAGTGGTCCATAAGCTCCCATTAAAGCCAGAATGCAAGCCCATCTAGCAAAATTAAGACGGATGAGGCCCGAAATGCTGTTGAAAATAAAAGAGGAAGTCAAGAAGCAATTTGACGCTAGCTTCCTACAAGCCTCCAAATATCCAGAATGGGTGGCTAACATAGTCCCGGTACCAAAGAAAGATGGAAAAGTACGAATGTGCGTGGATTACCGTGACCTGAATCGAGCAAGCCCAAAAGATAATTTTCCCTTGCCACATATTGACACGTTGGTGGACAACACAGCAAACATTCATTGTTTTCTTTCATGGATGGATTCTCGGGGTATAATCAGATCAAGATGGCCCTGAGGATATGGAGAAAACTACCTTCATAACAATGTGGGAACGTTCTGCTACAAGGTGATGCCATTCGGGTTAAAAAATGCTGGGCAACATATCAGAGGGCTATGGTGACATTATTCCATGACATGATGCATAAGGAAATAGAGGTCTACGTCGATGATATGATTGCTAAATCTCGAGGAGAAGAAGAACATGTGATGAACCTCAAGAAGTTGTTCGAAAGGCTGAGAAAGTTTCAGCTAAAGCTTAATCCAGCCAAATGTACATTCGGGGCTACCTCTGGAAAATTGCTAGGCTTCATTGTTAGTGAAAGAGGTATCGAAGTTGATCTAGATAAAATAAAAGCCATCCAAGAATTACCTCCCCCGCGCACACAAAAGGAAGTCAGGGGATTTTTAAGGAGGTTGAATTACATTGCTCGATTCATTGCTCAACTTACCAACCAATGCGACCCAATTTTTCGACTCCTTCGAAAACATAACCCGAGAGAATGGAACGAGGAGTGCCAAGTGGCCTTCGATAAGATAAAACGGTATCTGTCTAATCCACCTGTGCTAGTACCACCGACCCCTAGAAAACCCTTAATTTTGTACCTGACCGTGTTTGAAAACTCAATGGGTTGCGTACTGGGGCAACATGATGAGTCAGGGAGAAAAGAAAAGGCGATCTACTACCTCAGCAAAAAGTTCACTGAATATGAGGCAAAATATTCGTCCATTGAGAAATATTGTTGCGCTCTGGTTTGGGTAGCTCGGAGACTCAGACAATATATGTTGTATCACACGACATGGCTAATTTCAAAGCTGGACCCAATAAAATACATGATGGAATCGCCGGCACTATCAGGAAGAATGGCACGATGGCAGATCCTCCTTTCGGAATATGACATTGCCTATGTAAGTCAGAAGTCGATAAAAGGGAGCGCAATAGCTGACTTCTTAGCAACTCGAACGACAGAGGAATATGAGCCTTTAAGATTCGATTTCCCAGACGAAGACTTAATGTGCATCACAAAAATAAAATCCGAGTCATCAAAAGAGAAGTCATGGAAGATGTGCTTTGATGGTGCGTCAAATGCTTTAGGGCATGAAATTGGAGCAATCCTGGTATCACCAGACGGGAATCAGTATCCGTTCACTGCAAGACTGAACTTCTTCTGTACCAATAATATCGCAGAATATGAGGCCTGTATCATGGGGCTTCGTCCAGCTATCGAATGAAACATCGAGATCTTGGAGGTGTACGGGGACTCAGCCCTAGTAATTTACCAAATCCGTGGAGAATGGGAAGTGAGGGACTCAAAATTGATTAAGTACAGCGATTTAGTGGCTGGATTGATCAAGGAATTCAAAGAAATAACTTTTCATTACTTCCCACGAGAAGAGAACCAACCGGCTGATGCCCTAGCCACTTTGGCTTCAATGTTCAAAGCAAGTAGAGAAGCAGAAATAATGCCCCTCAAAATGAGCATATACGAGGTCCCTGCACACTGTTGTAGCATTGAGAAAGAAGTAGACGGACGGCCTTGGTTCCATGATATTTTAGAATATATCAAGAATCAAAGGTATCCCGAACAAGCAAATGAGAACGATAAAAGAACAATTAGAAGAATGGCAGCGGGATTTGTTCTTGATGGGGATATCCTGTATAAAAGAGGAAAGGATCAGATGCTTTTGAGATGTGTGGATGATGTTGAAACCAGAAAAATACTTGAAGAGGTCCATGAGGGAATTTGTGGAACGCATGCCAATGGTTTCAATATGGCCAGAAAGATCATGAGACTCGGTTATTATTGGCTGACAATTGAAAGTGACTGCATCAATTTTGCTAGAAAATGCCACAAATGTCAAATCTACGGCGATAAAATTCATGTAGCCCCTTCACCCCTTCATGTCATGACTTCTCCGTGGCCTTTTTCTATGTGGGGCATGGATGTCATAGGGCCAATTTCTCCAAAAGCTTCAAATGGACATCGATTCATTTTTGTGGTTATCGATTACTTCACAAAATGGATTGAAGTCGCTTCGTTTGCCAATGTGACGAAGACTGCAGTGTGCAAGTTTTTGAAAAAGGAAATCATTTGCCGATATGGTTTGCCTGAAAGAATCATCTCAGATAATGCCACGAATCTGAATAATAAGATGATGAAAGAAGTGTACGAGTAGTTCCAAATAAAGCATCATAATTCCTCGCCCTATCGCCCAAAGATGAACGGGGCTGTTGAAGCCGCTAACAAGAACATTAAGAGGATCATTGGGAAAATGATTGAGACATATAAAGATTGGCACGAGAAACTTCCATTTGCTTTGTTTGCATATCGCACATTTGTGCGAACATCTACGGGAGCAACTCTTTTCTCTCTAGTCTATGGAATGGAAGCTGTGCTACCTATCGAGGTTGAGATCCCCTCTCTGCGAGTATTGATGGAATCAAAGTTAGAAGAAGTAGAATGGGTTCGAGCTCGATATGATCAGTTGAACCTCATTGAAGAAAAACGTCTAAGGGCAATTTGTCATGGGCAAATGTACCAAAAGAGAATGATCGCAGCTCATGACAAGAAGGTACAACCAAGAGAGTTCCATGAAGGAGAATTTGTTCTGAGAAAGATTCTCCCAATACAAAAAGACCTGCGAGGAAAATGGGCACCAAATTGGGAAGGACCATACGTTGTAAAAAAGGCATTCTCAGGAGGAGCTTTAATCCTTACCGAGATGGATGGGAAGGAGTTACCGAATCCGGTGAATTCGGATGCGGTGAAGAAATATTATGCTTAAGATGAAAACCCGAAAAGGGCATCTTAAAAAAAAAAGGACGAAAACCCGAAAAGGGCGTCTTGATTAGTACAAAAAGATTAGGATGAAAACTCGAGAGGGCGTCCTAATGAAACAAACCTGGTGGTCGAACGATAGGTCAAGTAATGAGACTACAGTATTTGAAACACTTCTGAAAGCTCGAAATTTTCTACGTAAGAAGCCATGCTCGAAAAGATTATTGATTGAGGAACGTGGAAGAGTTCATGTGTTGAATATCTAGAGCATTTGTATCCGTTGAATACGACCTTTTCTTTCTTTTTGACATTTTTACTCTCATTGGTTAACTTTATTTGTTTGCCACACTTGAAATAAAGGAATATGAGATATCCTTTGTGTCCCTACCTGACCATTTTCATGCATCTCATTATGTGTTTATTTAATGATAAATAGTGAAATGACATACTCTAAACAAAAGAAATGTCAAGCATTACCCGGATAAGAATTTGATAAGTGCAAGATCTTCAAAGCAAGAACAAAGTTTAACCAATGGCAAAAAGGGTGATATCTGAGAAACGTCGATTACTCGTAAAGCTCGAAGACAGGTATGAGGCCCGAAGAGAAGGTTGAGAATCAAAGCAATGGACGCAGATCCTCAACAATCGTGGCGAAAAGGACATACGACCAATATGCTTAAGGAGCACTGCATAATCATGTAGGCATAAAGGCATTTAAGACAAACATGTGCATATCATGATGACATCATGCATGGCATATACAGGTAATCCAGAAAAGCAAGAAATCTTGAATGAGAGTCGCACTGAATCAAAGGAAAAGATACCCGAGTTCTACCAAAGGACTGGTTTTGGTATTTTGATGTTTTTAATTCATGCTTTCCAAGGAAAATTGACTCATATTGCGAGAGGTGAGTCAAGCCTCAGGTCACGCTGAGGTATTTTAATTCCTTTTGTTTCAAAAATCAACTCATATTGCTAGAGGTGAGTTGAGCCTCGGGGCACGCCGAGGTACTTTTAGTTTATGTTTTAAATTGACTCATATTGCGAGAAGTGAGTTAAGCCTTTTAATTCCTGTTTTTCAAAAAATCAACTTATGTTGCGAGAGGTGAGTTGAACCTTTTAATTTCTGTTTTTCAAAAATCAACTCATAATACAGAGGTGAGTTGAGCCTCGGGTCACATGCCGAGGTATTTTCAAAATCTGTTTGGCAAATTCTGTGTTCAAAAATCAACTCATATTGCGAGAGGTGGGTTGAACCTTTTAATTTCTACTTTTTTCAAAAATCAACTCATAATACAGAGGTGAGTTGAGCCTCGGGTCATGCCGAGGTATTTCTTTTAAATTTTTGTTTTCAAAAAATCAACTCATATTGCGAGAGGTGAGTTGAGCCTCAGGACACGCTGAGGTAATTTCAATTTTTGTTTTCCAAATTTCAACTCATGTTGCGAGAAATGGGTTGAGCCTCAGGACACGCTGAGGTAATTTCAATTTTTTTTTTCAAAATCAACTCATATTGCGAGAGGTGAGTTGAGCCTCAGGACACGCTGAGGTAATTTCAATTTCTGTTTTTCAAAAATCAACTCATATTGCGAGAGGTGAGTTGAGCCTCGGGGCACACCGAGGTATTTTCAAATTCTACTTTCAAAAAGTCAACTCATATTGCGAGAGGTGGGTTGAACCTTTTAATTTCTACTTTTTCAAGATCAGCTTATATTGCTAGAGGTGAGTTGAGCCTCGGGGCACGCTGAGGTATTTTCAATTTTTTGTGTGTTTTAATTTCAACTCATATTGCGAGAGGTGAGTTGAGCCTCGGGTCACATGCCGAGGTATTTTCAAAATCTGTTTGGCAAATTCTGTGTTCAAAAATCAACTCATATTGCGAGAGGTGGGTTGAACCTTTTAATTTCTACTTTTTCGAAATCAACTTATATTGCGAGAGGTGAGTTGAGCCTCAGAACACGCTGAGGTGATTTCAATTTCTGTTGTCAAAAAAAATCAACTCATATTGCGAAAAGTGAGTTGAGCCTTTGTCACATGCTGAGATATTTTCAGTTTTTGTTTTTAATGTCTGTTTTTAAAGAGTCAATTCATATTGCGAGAAATGAGTTGAACTCAGGATCACATGTCGAGTAAGAATAAAGATTGAAGCTGATGAAAAACACCAGACTTGGTCTCCCTGAAGCTGCAGTGGAGCCGGTCAAAAGTTGCAAGTCTTATCTCCCTGAGGTCGCAGTGGAACTGATCGAGGATATCAAATCTTGTCTCGCTAGAGTTACAGAAGAGAAGATCACGAATCTCATCTCACTGAAGTGATAAAAGAGCAGATTGAAGCTTAGATCTTATCTTGATGAAGCTACGTGGAAGCAGATCAAAGCCACAAATCACATATCTTTGAAGTCACATTGGAGTAGATTTAAACTACAAGGCATATATCAGAAGATGCAGTGGATTGGAAGAAGACCATCTGAACAAGAAGAGCACCAATGAAGTCAAGACTCGGCAGGACAGGGCAAAATTGACCTTTCACTTAGTCTTTGCTCTATTCCCGTTACACAACAATGAGCAAAGAGGGGCAGCTGTACTAGGCCAATTTTGGCCCAATCTCATTTATAAATTAAAACTCCATTTACAAAACACTAAACCCCTTAAAACCCAAACCCATTCACACTTTTACAAACCCAAATACTATTAGCCCAATACCCTAAACTAACCTGCCCTAATCCAAAAACCCCTAACCCAATAAGCCCATTAAACAAAACAAGCCCAAACCAATACCAAATCCCTAGCCCAAGACCAGAATCGGGAAACCCTAGCAGCTCCCCAAGCCTCCAGCCGCCGCACGCTAGGCCAACCATGGGCCACATTGCGCACTACCACCACCACACCCCGCGCATGCCCTTCTCCTCCATGCGTCTGACACCGCCTGCAAAACGAGACACAACAACAGCAGCAACAGAGCAGTAGCGAATGGAAGAAACAATATTTTTTGTACTCTGCTTTGAAACATTCGGCTATAAAGCCTAAAGGGAAAATTTGCAAAGGAAGGAATGGGGGGTTTTTCTTGGGTTTTTTTTTTGTTTTTTCGGCATTTGAATACAAAAAACAGAAGCTAGAATTTAGAAAAAATACATAGATCTCAGTACTGAGATAGCAAGCATTCGGAGAAAAAAGGAAAGGCAAACGGAAAAGGTTACCTTTTTTATCCATTTTCTTTCGATTTGCATATACATATATATACATTTTTTAAATTAATATAAACCTAAAATCTATATATTCTAAGACCAAGAATAAATAACAAAATAAAAATAAAAAAATTACCTTTCCGGCCACCGCGTGCGGTGGCCGGCGCCGGCGCCGGCGAGCCTCCGGTGGCCGCCCGGTGACCGGCCCCCATGGCCGGAGCTCCCCCCTCTCCTCTCTTCTTTCCCCGTTTCCTCTTTTCTCTCCCTCCTCTTCTGTTTTTTTTTCTTTCTTCTGTTTCAAATAAAACAAAAACAAAAAAATTTGGCTTATATAGGGGTCCAAAACGTACCGTTTTGGACCCCCCTTTAAAGCAGAAAACGACGCCGTTTTGATGCTGGTCGGGTCGACCCGACCCGTCCGACCAGGGGATCCGCGTGTTTTTTAAGGGAGGGGCTATTTGCGCAGTTGGCCCCTCCGCTTTTCAACGTTTTATAATCAAGTTTTTTATATTTTAAATTCGGCCCTGCTGTTTTGCCCCGATTTCGTTCTGGTCCCCCACGCTGCGCAGCGTTTTAACATCTAGATTTATTGTGCTTTTGACCCTCCTAGTTACGCGCGTGTTGTAATTAAGTCCCTCCTCTTTATTTCCTTTTTAAATTGACCCCATAACTTCGTTATTGTTTTAATTTTGGTCCTTCTCTTTTATATATTTCTTTTTAAAATTGCCCCTAACCTTTTTTATTTCGATTTTCATCCTTTTTTACTTTTCCTCATTATTTTATTTTAATTTTAATTTTATTTATACTAATATATTCTATTAATGTTATTATTATTATATTTTTAGTATTTTATTGTTGTTATTCTACTTAATACTAACCTGTATATGTTATTTAGTATTATTAAGGGTTTAATATCATTATCTTGTTAATATATTTGTATATCACCTATGCATTCTTTAAATATATATACATTTACGCATATATCCTAAAATTATATTACACATATTTGTTTTATATATATTTTTATCTACGTATATTATGTCTCTATTTTAATATATTTTACATATAATATTTATATATAGTTCTTATACATTTCCAAGTACATATTTCTATACCATCTTATGTATATATTTTTAAATATTATATTGTATATATATATATTTTCTTAGTACCACATTACGTATATATCATGTATATAGTTATTTTTACCCATATTGTATTTGTTATTAATTTTAATACATTTATTTTATCATACGTATATATATACCTTCCTTATTTGTATCATTTGTGTATGTCGTATTATTGATTTTGTATTTATTATTTTCCCTATTGCTACTTATTATATTATTATTTGGTGTACATACATCTTTTACTATTATTAGTATAAGTGTATTTTCCTTGTCCATAGTATTCCTAATATTATTGTATATGTTCAATTATACTATGTGTACTTGTATCTAGTACGTATATATTTAGTAATATTGCACATATATGTCTATTAGGCATTATATTTTCATACATCATGTATATATGTCACATATTATATTTTCGCGTATTTATATGTTACCTTATATTATTATTACTAAATGTACTTTATATTTATTCATGTTTGGTTTTATTTCTCTTTTAAATATTATTATTACTGTTTTGCTACTGCTCTAGTATTATGTTAACATTTTTCATTGATAATGTCATTGTTTGCTTCTTTGATTTATTCTTATTTCATGAATATCTTTTATGTTTTAATTACTAATCGAGGCAATATATCGATTTAACATTAAGTCGTAAATTTCATCGCTATGTTGGATGGAATTTGTCGGCTCGTGTTAAAACGGTATATCCTTCTCAAAAATCAAAAATTGAAAGTTCTCGTCTTTTAAATCGGATCACGATTGGAATTTAAATTGAACTAGCCTTCTTGAAAATTAAGACAACACATGTTTAAAAGATACCAATTTTGGGCGTCGCGAGGGTGCTAATACCTTCCTCGCACGTAACTGACTCCCGAGCCCTACTTTGTCTCTGATTTTAACGTAGACCTAAACTCGACCTTCTTTTGTTTTAAAAATAAATTTATTAGGTGTCCGATCACACCTAGGAAAAAGGATCGGTGGCGACTCCCGGTTTATTTTAAAACCAAATTTCAATTTCCAATTTCCTAATAAATCGCCACAATTTAGCGATCCCAAACCAAAATTTTTACGTCGCTGCAAGGTCCACGGAGTTTAATAAAAAATCAAAGGTTATGTGTTCAGATTCCATTGAGATTAAATTGCTAAAAATATTTCCTTAATTGATTGGCTGCTCTCACTAAACTTCATAAATCCTTTAAGATTCCTATTAGAATAGGGAGACAAAAAATTGAAACTAAAATCGAGTATAGACACTCTAAAAATAATATTTTCGACAATTCAATTAATTATTCGGAGAATAACATTTTAAAGACTTTCCGACTTCAACAAGCCTAAATATAGACGTCTTAGGCACCGAAACAGGGGCTTAAACGTTCAATCAAGGTGGAGGCACCCACCATTTCACCCGCCATTTCAATCAACATCCTTTGGTCCGGCAATGATATTTGCTTGCATGTGATGCTATCCCTGCATACAACAAACGGTATCAATTATTGAAAAATATATATGAATCAATACCAGACAAAACACGACAAGTTGACAAGAAACGTTTCATGTTTATTGTCGCAATCCCCAAGAGCTGGAATCCATTTGATAGGGGGGAAAAATCACAGCACCTTTTCTTCGTATTTATATTTTAGATCACGCGTTGTTTTTTTTTTTTATAAAATGTGAATAGTTCATTCTATTGTAAGTTGATTTATTTTAGATACAATCGTATTTTATTTGGTTATAATACCAAATTTTATTATTTGGTGAATTATAAAAAAAAACTTTAATTTAAATCTATGCTACACTTAGAACAATAAATACCTTGACAATTAAGTCATCGCATGATGTTTAGAATTAAAAATTACTTAAAAACATATGACTTACATGAGTCAAACGTAATTATAATTGTAAGTGACAAACCAATAAAATTCATCATATTTGCTTGGTATTTTTTTATAAAAATTGTTGGGGAATTTTTAACAACACTTCAGTGATAACAAAATATGGAAAATCAAGTCAAACAAAGATGTTATAAAGACTTTCAATGTGATTGAACTTTCTAAATTTGAAGAGATTTGAACTCAAAAAGATGTTCGTATCAAGAATATCTCTATCACTTTATTCTATATTAAAAGTTTAGTTGTAGGTTATTTTCAAGGAATTAGATGTTTACATTAATTGTATTTGCGCAACCCATTAAAGATCTATTTAATAAAAAGGTTTATTCGTGTGAGACCTATTTCAGTGCAGAACTGTTATAAGTAAAATATTGTTGTTCAATTTACATCTAACTTTTCAAGAAAAAAGTCTTAGTAAAGAGACTTAAACCTAGATATAAAAAATTTTCGATTTGTGTAACGAGTTAATTTCCAATTTTATAATTGTTGATAAGTAAAGTTGAATTTCTAACTTTTAAAAATTCAGAAGGCAAAATCAGTCAACTTTTTAAAATTCAGTATTTTATTTTATTAATACATGTAATGACCAATTTTAGCCGGGCTCGCTAAAACCCCAATCACATATATACATATAAAATATATACAAATAAATAAATAAATAAAATAAGGTCCATTTAGTTAGTGACCTATTACAAGCCCAAACAGCCCACTAAAATTAATACCCTAGCCCATTTACAAAACAGTCCAAAGCTTCAAGGCCCAATAGGCCCAATGTCTAAACCGAGAAACCCTAGCAGCTTTCCCCTTTGTGCCGTAGCAGCCCTCCGCAACCTCCAGGCGCCGTACAACCCCTCCAGCAACCACGTCAACAGCCCTCGTACACCAGCACAGTCTCCGTACGATGCCAACGCACCCTATACCTGCAAGAAGTACAAACACAACAGCAAATACAAACAAAAATGGCAGAACAACAAATGGAAGGGAACGAGAATTGTATTTGGAATTTATTTTCCATTTTTTCTTTCTTTTTTCTCTTCGGCTATAAAAGCGAAGCAGCGAATCAGTTGTAAAAAGAAAAAAAAGGAAAAAATATACAGAGATTGAATACAAAGATCAGAGGTGATTTCATACTTTTCGCTTTTTTCTTCCGATTTTTTATTTTCTTCTTAATTTACTCATTGTTATTACATACAACTAAAAACCGATGAAAGCCACAAATATTTCTGCTATGCGGATATAATGGCGAGAGGTCAAGTAGCATTTTACTTTACAAATCTGCATCCATTTTTTAAAAAAAAAATAATGAGAGATTCGAATATTTCATTCAAACAAAGAAGGAGAGGAGAAAGATACTTACTAAACCCTTTTAAAACTTGTTCAAGTGTCTTCAACAGGGAAAACGGGTACTTTTTGCATGTAGATGGTCACCAAAGTAATGGTGATTCGGCTGCCAAAAAAACCAAGAAACTTAGTTCCCAGGCTGTGTTTCTCGGCTACAATTGGGACTGTGTTTTAGGGAAGATGCAGAAAGAAAAAGGGTCTTAAATGACCTAATTTTGAAACGGTGCCGTATGAGAGGAGGGGAGAACCCGCGCCTCAACCCGTTTGGGAACCCAGGACTGTGCTAAAGCGCCTAAAAAGCCATATTTATGTAGAAAGCCCTTCCCAATCACGCTGCATTACTATTAACTCCTTTTTGCGCCTAATTGGTTTTATTTTCTTAAAAATCTTCCCTAAAGTTTTACTTAATGTTGCATTTTAGCCCATGTTTCCATGCAGGTTTCAGGATCGGGGATAATTGCAATATTAATCCCTGTGAATTCATGCATGTTAAATGTGGATCCATTTATTATTTGCAACATGTTTTCATTATGGAGTATTCGTTATTTCTACTTTAAATTTTTTTTTAAATAATTCATTAGATTTCAGTTATAGTTTTGGATTTGAGTTTATTTATTTTGTATATTTTGAGTTGTTTTATTAATATGTCAATATTTATTTTGTATTATTGATTATTGTTTTTTTTCTTTATATTATTTGCAATGTTCATATTAATTGTTTCATTTGTTATTGGTTATTTATTTGTTGTAAATTAAGGTAATTGAATTTTCATATTGCTGTACATCATTTTATATAATATTTTATGTGTTAATATACGTGTATATACTTCATAATAATTGGTTTTATTCCATGAACATTATTAACATTAAATTATTATGCACATATTTAACCTTTTTTGTGTGTCCACATGATATATATATATTTGTTTTCTAAAATAAAATCATACGTTATATACATTAATTAAATTTTAACTATACATATACAAAAATTATTAGTATATATAATTTAAGTACATTTTTAAGCATTGGTATTTTTATACATATAATTTCTCTTAGATTTATTCACATATTTTATACATTTTTCTTATTCAAAAGGAAAATCCCACACATTTTGTGTATTATTTAAGTTATTATTAAACATATATTTAGAACTTATATTTAATTTTTATTCATTATTAAAGCTAAGATATTCTTATACATATATTTTTTTAAATAAACTCATATAATTGTGTTTTTTTTATATAAGCTGTGTTTAATTCTATAATTCATATTTTAATTGAATGATATCTTGACATACAATTATTTCTAACATTTCTTCACATGTATATATATAGTACATATTAAATTATTTTACTATGGTATACTTTATTATTTTCATATAACTTTATATAAATATTTTTCTATATGTATACCCCTATTTTTTTTTAAAGCTTGTTAACCCACGTTTTAAGTACCATTTTATTCGTCGTTACTTTAGAATGGTTTTATGCCATATTGCTTCTTTAATTTGCATTTTGTTTCGTATATCTAATGTTAATCATTTTATTTCCCATGTATGTTATCGTGGCATTATCCATTTATTCATTGTTTCATAGTAGCTATTCTCCATATATTATTGCAATCGGATTACGTTTTTAAGTTAGCTAGTTTTTGATTATTAGTACGTTAGTTGATCACATCTCGTACATGCATATTACCTCACTCATTGTCTTCCGTTTGGTTTTCGAAATGTGGTTTTATAAAATTCAAATCTTTATAATCAATTTCGTCTCATTTCAAAATGCATTAATATGTTTTAAGCTAGTTTTATAAGTATCCATTTAAAACAATTTTCTTTAAAACGAAGGTGAAATCCGATATTTGGCAATCCGCGGAATAGTGCCCTAACGTGTTGGGTGGCAATTTCGCGTTTGTGCAAAATAATCGAATGTCCCTTCAAGATTTCCCTCATGCCTTTTAAAAGAATTCTTTAAAACGAAGGCGAAATTCGATATTTTGCAATTCGCGGAATAGTGCCTTAACGTGTTGGGTTGCAATTTCGCGTTTGCTTAAAATGATCGAGTATCCCTTCAAAAATTCATTCATATATTTTAAAAAATTATTTAAAACGAAAGCGATATTCGGTGTTTGACAATTCGAGAATCATACCCTATCGTGCTGGGTTGTGATTTCTCGTTTGTTCAGAATGATCGAATATTCTTTTGTATTCTCACTCATGTTTTAAAAAAATATATAAATACTTAAAAACGAAGATGATATTTGATATTTGGCGTTTTGAGAATCGAGTCCTATCGTGCTGGGTTGCGCTTTTTCATTTGCCCGAAATAATCGAATATCTCCTCAGAATTTCACGCGTATTTTATGAAGTAAGGCAATGGTCAATATTCAGAAATTCGAGGAATCGTACCCTACTGTACTGGGTTTCGATTTTTCGTTGGACCAAACAGTTGGGCATCCCTTTGTTAATTTCAAAATTGTAGGCTTTCGGACGTCGAAACAAGAAGATTTTGGTAACCCACTCGGTTATTTAAACGTTATTGATAAGAACCACATTTCAAAAACATTTTTTATCTTAGACCTAAGGACAGTATTTAATCGATTTGGTACCAATTTTGGGCGTAGTGAGGGTGCTAATCCTTTCTCATTCGTAACCGACTCCTGAGCCCATTTTCTCATATTTTCGTAGACCAAAATCGTTATTCTAGTAAACCAAAACATTTTATTAAAATAACCAAATCCTTAGGTGACCCGATCACACCAAAACAAAAGATCGGTGGCGACTCCATATTTCTATTTCCCAAATAGTCGATTCCCCCGTTTTTTTATTAAAACAAAAATTTTGAAATTCAAAATTTTTAATTCGAGGGATGGTTTCGACAGCTTGGCGACTCCGCTGGGGACTTGAGAGTCGAGCCATGAAAATTGATTATTTACTGTCCTTTTGTCAAAAACCGAAAATGTATTTTAAGAATCATGTATCTTTCGATTGCATTCGATTGTATGATTGTTTTGGTGCGGGTCTTGTATAATAGTATTGCATTTCATTGCATGACCACCGTGGTCGCACCTTCTAAGTGGGAGTAAGAAACTACGCTTTCGTGAGGTTTTCACCTCCGCATGGGCTAATGGATTGCTTCCGGGGTACATCCCTACCTATGATTTCGTGAGATTTTCATCTCCGCATGGTCATAGGGAAATGTATCCCCTCGAACCAAACTCGATCTATATGAGCCTATAATGGGTGAGGATTGAGGAATCTGCTGGTTCGGGTACCTCTTTTCCTAGAACTAAACCACATATAGTGAACCTTAGGAGCTATCATTGGGTGGAACCAAAATCGTTATTCTAGTAAACCAAAACATTTTATTAAAATAATCAAATCCTTAGGTGACCCGATCACACCAAAACAAAAGATCGGTGGCGACTCCATATTTCTATTTCCCAAATAGTCGATTCCCCCATTTTTTTATTAAAACAAAAATTTCGAAATTCAAAATTTTTAATTCGAGGGATGGTTTCGACAATACATAAATACGTTTCTCTAGTATATGTAATTAATAGACAATATGTAATTATAATGGACACACAACATTAAATTGTTGTGTTATATGAAAGAATATATTAAAAATTAGAGAATTTTGATTCACCAATTTTTATTTTTTTATAAAGAAAGAGAACAAAGCCTAAAAACGAGTAAAAAAACAGCTTAAAAATCTCTTCTCTCCACCACTAATTTTATTGTTATTTCATCTTGATTTATGAAAAAAAAAGAGAGGTAAAATTGTAAAAAGTTTCAAATTATTAAAATGAAAGTAAAATCATTTGAAGAAGAGATGATATCGCCCCATACCGACTCAAAATAATTTTTTTTTCATACAAACATTATACTATTATTTTAGAATGTAAAATTAAATATTCATAAATGTAACCTGTTTATGAGGCGGATTATCTGTTTAAGTCTGAAGATTTGTCTAAAATTTGAAAGGGTTCGGGTAAAAATATTAGGCTCAAGAAATAGGTTTAGACAAAAAAATTAGGCCAGTCTGAAATATGGATTGGGTTTGGGCTTAAACATTCAAAGTCTGAGCCCGATCTAATCCGTTTTAAAGTGTATAATATTTTATATTTATGTTATTTTTATATATTATGTAATTTATAATACATTAAAAAATAAATTTATACTAAATATATAATACTATTCTAATATAAATATTAAGATAGTGTTAAGATAACTATATAAAAAAATTCAATAAATAAAAATATATCAAATTATCAAATATTAAAATAATATATTTTTTAAGAATTTTAAAAAATAAGTTTAAATGAATTTTTTATAAATATAAACGAATAATAAAATTTTAATTTTATATTTCGAATGAGACGAAATTTAGACAAACATGCGTCATAGGTGAGATGTAAAAATAAGCATCAAAATTTCACAACAATCCAGACTGTACAGTGCTGAATCCACGGAAGAGAGAATACTGTAATTTAATTTACTCTTTGGATGGGTGGTACCAATTTGGTATATAAAGACAATGAAAATAAAAGGAAGAAAGAGTAAAATCTACAGTACAGTATTTTTCCATTTGCGTCCACTTAGAGCACCGCTAATGAACGCATATTTTTCCATTTGACTGAAAGCCTGTCCATATATTTCATTACCCAGAAGCTTACAAAAATAAAATAAAATCCAACTGCTAAATTATATCATCCATTTTCACTCTCTTCCACTCAATCAGATTCCCTTAAACAGCCACCTCAGAAATTTCCTTTAAAGAAGCTACTTCTGGTGCTACAATTACCCACTGACTCCTTCCATATCTACAGTTCACTTCTGCTTCTGCCTGCCTGCCTGCCTGCCTGCAATGGCTTCCTACAAACTCTGTGCCCTCTTTCTGCTCTTCACTCTTCTTTTCCACTCAACATTCACCACTGCTTGCAATTCATGCAAACCCAAACCTCCACCATGCCCTCCACCTTCTTGCCCTAAGGACACATTGAAGCTCGGTGTCTGTGCTGACGTGCTTGGACTTGTCAACGTGATTGTTGGAACCCCTCCTTCCAGCAAATGCTGTGCTTTGCTTCAAGGATTGGCTGATTTGGAAGCTGCCCTTTGCCTTTGCACTGCCATTAAAGCCAATGTACTTGGAATCAACCTCAACATCCCAGTTTCTCTTAGTCTAATCCTTAGTGCATGTCAGAAGGAGGTTCCTCCAGGCTTCAAATGTGAATAAAAAAGATATATTATCATGTTGTTGGCTAAAGTTTGGTCTAAGTTACTTTCATTTCTAGTGTTTCTTGTTGGTTTTTCAAGTTGGATATTAGGGTTTTTCTTTTGCCATTCAACAATTGTCGTTGTAATATTTGTTCTAGTTCAATAACTAGGCATGTCGGTTCAATTACCTCAGCCTAATGTAATGTTTGATTAATGTTGTTTGTTCTCAATTAATGTCAAGTTTGATTTTGCTTAATTATTATCATTTCTTGAGGCAGAATTTCATGTTTGCGAAAACTCAGTTAATTAATTATCAAATTGGGGGGAGACATTGACTATACCATCAAACTAATTAGGATCTCAATATCAGTATAAATACAAATAATATCTTCTTTTGAAGCTACATAAACAACTTGTAACATGCTTTTTAAGTTGAGGTCCAGCAACAAATAATTTATTATAAATAAATTGGAATTGTTCTCCTCACCATAAATAATTTGCGCTAAAAGTATCATAGAGGTTCTTATATTAAGAGTCAGATTGCATTTTGTCCCTTCTACTAAAAAATTGATAAATTAATCCTTGTACATTATATCGAAGAGTCAATTGGTTCTTTTTGTTAAAAAATTCATTCATTTGTATTGTTATAAAAATTGGCATAATTGACGAAATAACCAAATAATGACATGTGACTTGCCACGCAATTTTTAACAATAGAAATGAATGATTTTTTTAACAAAAAGATCAATTTACTTATTCTTTGAGTAAAGAGAGAAAAACGTAATCCAACTTTCAATACAAAAGTCTTCATGATACTTTTACCAATAGTTTGCATTTTTCTATTCTTTTCTTATAGCATTATACAAAAAAAGTATCTAATATATTTAGTTTTGTAATTGTAATTTTTTTAACAATTATATATGTTTTTTTTATACAATATTTAAGATTATTTATAATCCCTTCCCAACTCATAAATAGGATGATAATGCGCTTCAGTACATTCGAATCCATATTCTCTTATATTAATAATAATATTCATGTTAATCGAGGTAAGATTCAATCAACTTGTAATTGTAAAACTTTAAATAGGCAAGGATTAATGGTTATATGACCATTTAACTTGACAATGAAAGGAAGCTATTTGAGTGGTGGCTACATAGTTTGGAGAGATGCATGTCGATCATAGGTTTTCCGAATACATGTGATATATATGGGGACCTTTGTTTCATTATATTAATGTTACATAATGAAATTTTATTTTAATTTTTTATAAAATTAATAAAATAATTTACCTTTATTGGATACAAATGACACAACTTACCTAACATGTCTCACTAAAACTAGTTCCACATATAGGACATATATCATAACTAAAAATGGAAATAATCAAGCATATTTACATTATTTATTCGGCACTCTCGTTTGAAGTATTTATTTCTAATTTGGATAAACTTTTTCAATGTTATTAGATAATTTATTTTAAACATTACTTAATTATTATATGTTTATTACAATTTATAAGATTTTTTAAAATTAATTTTATTATTATTGTTTTTTATAGTAAAATTGTTCTTGTTACCGTTAATTATAATTGTTTTTCATAAATTAATTTGTTTGTTAGTCAAACGTAGCTATTTATTATAATCATTTCAATATAATATGTCAAATCTAAATTTTTTCAATTTAATAATTGACATTTCTATTATTATAATTGTTGAGACACAATGAGTAGAAAGTTATTGAGTAGTACTCAACAGTGCCAACCGTAAACTACCACTAAAGTGGTCAAAAACTTGTATTATCTAGTTTGACAATTTAATGAAGAAAATGCTGGACCTGGTTATGTGTTGTTTTATTGAAGATTTTTTTGGTCCATATATGAAAACTAATTTTTGGCATTTGAAGATTGGATTGAATTCGTTTGAATCAATTAAGCCCTTGGAATGTGGAGATATGATCGAGATAGTGCTGTTGATTTTGGAGACTATATCTTTGAGTGACTTTATTTTGATTGTCATTGATGTAATAGCTATTCTCAAATAGTTACTTTATATCCACTTAGATTCTATTTTAGCAAGCCAAAATTGATTTATATTTGGAGGCTTGTATAAGTTTTATAGGAAACCTTATTGGGTGCATTCTAATATGTTCATTGTAGAGCTATCTTGTGAGAGAGTGCACACTATTATTGTAAATTTTGTAGAGTATTTACTGCCCAAGTTCTCAAGGGGGATTTGGAGGTGAGCATTCTAGTCTTTAGGTATAATTGTGAGATCTCTGTAATTGAAAAATAATAGAATGTGAATAACTTGTTTTACTGTGGATAAAAGATAGTGGAATTACTCAGTGAGCTAGGCTCTGTAGACGTAGGGAATCACTTGTTCTTTGAGTTTTTGTTTGTACAGTTTTCGCAGTACCAAGCCATAGTGGTCACTGCAATCTAACACTTCCATTGTAATTTCCATTTTAAACAAATAGACAACTTAAGTTAACAAAATAATCATATCAATATAATATTTCCAAAATTTATAATAAAAACATATATTTTTTTATAATATTAATATAAAAGAAAATAAGTTAAGTATTTTTATTATTCAACTTTCAATATAAATTTATCGGTTGAATATAATTAACTAAATGTAAAACATATAAATACATTCAATAGAGAAGGTAACTCTCTCTTTTTTGAATATGGGATGTCAGATAAGTTACATATGTCTAATTTGGGGACCATAATCGTAATTTAATACTTTTGCACATTAATCTTGATTTCTAATCAGCCCACCATCAATGAGAAATTAATGACTAGAGTATCTACACATATTTGATCCATAATTTATTTAATAACTAAAGCCTAATAAGCCTCAACTATATTAGATCACTTTTAATTTAGGTTAACTTGTTATGATAGTAAATAATAACATGTAATTATTCTTATAATATACATGCGATGTCCATATTATCTAACAATCTCTCACTTGAATCCCACACACACACATATATATATATTATAATTATCTTTTAATTACATGTCATTATAAAGCCTTACAAGCTCAAAAATTTATTATCATAACCAAAAGGTATTCTGAACATCCATTAATTATGTTAACATAGATCCAATGCAACTTTCATTACATATATCATAACTAAATTCATCTATGATCACATATATTAACACAACCAAATGAAATAGATCAAGTATGGATGTGTAGTATGGAAATTATATGTAATATGATCTAAACATGTCTATTTTCAACTGATCCTCTTTAAACTTTAGTGAGATCAAACCTTACTAAAGTTAGAGTGTTAATATATCAAATAAACTTTATTTTTGCAGAGAATAACCTTAAAATATCTGCAAACTAAAATAAGTAAAAATTTGTCTATGATAGAAAAGCATATAAATTACAAACTTCCACTAAAATCGAATATCCCTAAATGACATCACACTCATATGAGCAGTGTGCTCATAAAAAAAATCTTGAATAGTAAACCCTTAGTAAGTGGATCCATAATCATGGAGTTTGTCCCAAAATGCTTTATAGACACCTAACCACTCTGAACTCTTTTTTAACAACCAAGAATTTAAAGTCTAGGTGTTTTAAATTTGATTTACTTCAGTTGTTATTAAAATAAAAACAACTACATTTACTGTCTGAATTTGCACCCTAGTGAAAAAAATTTGCACTCATATTCCATCAAAATTAAAGTTATATACCAGATGATCTCTAACTTATCAAATCGCCAAAATGTGAACATGCAATATTTTGTTTTTTAAAAATAATATATAAATCGTTTAGATGCTTTCCAAAGATCCATACCCAAATTGCGCAAATATCTACACAACCTTTTTCATTTCCTATTTCCTTAAACTCAAAATCATTTCCTCTCAACAAAGTCGACTTCAAGATTCGAATTTGATCTAAATGAACAAAAAACACGACTTGAACCCAGGCCACACCTAGGGCAATGAACACCTTTTACCATCAGGCCATCATATGGGGTTCAATTAAGCCTTCTTTTAAACGTGTATTAATAGATATTTATATATTTAATTTAGGGTGTTTTTGATAAACAAAAAATTTAAGTGCTGAAAAATTAAGTACTAAATTTTTATTGCTAAATTTTATAAGTGTTGATTTTATATTATAAAATTATTTGGTAAATTAGTAAATATAAGTATTGAATGTAATTATGTTGGTTGATAAAAATAAATATTGATTTTTTTTGAATTTTAATCTTATTGATATAATATTTTGCATTATTTTAAATAGCTTTGGATGAAATATAAATATATTAATTTGAATATTTCATTTAAGAAAAAGATAATTTATTTCAAACTTTTAATAAAATAAAATCAACTTAATACATTAATATTATGTTAAAAAACTTTAATCAAATGTGGTAAAATACATGTATTACATAAATTTAAAATGTCTATCGAACATTGTGATAACTATTCATTATGTATTAAGGAGCCAATTTAATACTCATGTAATAAATAAGCTTTTCCTTATGTTATTACTAAGTAATTAGATGAGATATAAGTGATAAGCAGTTAACTTACCTACTTATTTTATTCAATATTTTTTTGTTGAAAATTTTAAAATGATTATTAAACACATTTAAAAAATAAAATATTAAAAATTTAAATTTTTAATGAAATAAAAGAAATCCAATGGTTTATCAAACACTTATAGAAATATAATTATATTATAGATACTTATGGAAATTGATATAGATAAGGATATAAAAAAGTTTCTTGACATTTGCTAGATGTTTTGTTTTGATGACATAATAATATGGTAGTATAATAAAAATTAGAAAGCAAAAAGTATGGCCGAAAGGTGAAGAAGGGTTTGATGGTTTGATAAATGGGTTATGAGAGGTGACAACAAGTCCACATGAAGTACTACGTCATGGGCTCAGAGCAGTTATACATATGTATATTTTCCCCACCCATCTGACCACACGTACCATCCTTTTCATTTGCGAAACGCCCGAGGGACCTTCTGATGCAAACCGCAACGCACGCCCTTTCAGCATGTTAAATGGTTAAATTTTATTGTGTATTATGATTAAGTTTTTGTTCATCTATTTTGAGTCAGCATTCAATTGATTTGTGATATTAATTTAGGGTGGATTTTGATAGAAAATGCGTTTACTTGTGGTTAATATAAAAATAGCGGTGATAGTAAAATTAGATAATGTAGCGTGAGATAAAAAAAATTAAACACACTATATTGCATCCTATCACCCATCCAAATCCACCTTTAGTCAGAAGTTTAATATATATGTATAGAGTAAATGATTTGACATGATTAATTATAAGTTCAATATATACAATAACAAAATTAGACTCTTTTATTTTTTAGTTTACAAGGACAATCATAAGTATATGTATAGGTACAATAACAAATCATACATGTTGGAATAAACTATAATTAGAATCAAATCGACCCAAGACACAATTAGATTGAGCTCAAAGTTTGACCTATTAATCGGGTGTTCATTTACCCTATGAATAGTTTGGATTCGAATTCAAATCATCACTGTAAAAAAAAAGAAAAAAAAAGAAAAAAGAGCACAATACCAAAATATAACCAAAACTAGATCATAACAAATCTTGATAGTTACCAAATTGGATGGGACATTAAAAAAAAAGTAAGAGAAAATATTTAGAGATAAATTTCAAAATTATACATAAATTTTTATTCAATGTGCTATTTGATACATGAACTTTGATTTGATACAATTTTGATTTAATCATACACATTTAAATAAATACATTGATTTATTTTTATATTGGATAAATATAATTATTTGTGTATGCAATATATAAATATAAAACAATGCTATATCATTAATTGTGTTAATACTTTGTGAGATTTTGATTAAATTAAGATTTCATGTATAAAATTATACATTAAGTCAAAGTTCATGTATAGCTTTTGACATTTATCCCAAACATTTATTAATGAGTCATAGCCAATAAATCCTAATATATTTTTTATATAATTAATGTATCCTTCATATTTGTCTTACGGTCTATGAAGACTAATCATTTCCGAGTTCATGGTTGTTCTTTCCAACAACATCATTTTCAAAAAAAAATTAGAGAGGCCAAATTTGAATTATAAAATTTTGAGATGTCAAAATATTAATTTATGATTTCATTATTTTTGAAGGGACTAAATAGAATTTTTTTCATTTTTTGGGGAGAAGTACAATTTTACCTTATATTAATTTATAATATAATCATTTATAAGGGACTAGAACTTCAATTTTCCATTTTTGGGGTCAAGGACCCTACATACCCCTTGTATTCACCTTTTTTCTAGGGTTTGAACTTAAATTTTCCCCTTGAAAATACAATGTTCTTTACCATTGCACCTATTAATAAAACCCAAAATAAATCTTGGAAAGAAGCTAAGATTGTAAGATTAGAACATTAGTAGGGGCAAAACCGAGGGGTTGGCAGGGGCCCGACCCCCTAAAATGAATTCTTTTGCCATTTAGGCCATTTGAAATTTTTAAAAATTTAAATTAGTAAAGGTAAAATTATACTTTGTCGTCTTCTAAAAATGATAAAAATTTAATTTAATCCTTTAAAAATTTTAAACATAGAGACTATTAAAATAGTAAAATTACATTTTTATTATCGTAAAGATTATAATTTTAATTTTGTCCCTTAAAAAATTTTCTGATTTTGCCCCTATACCTGAGCCATTGAGGACCCAAGGGCATACCATTTCATTTCTCATTGACAAAATTAGAACAAATTTAAATTTGATATAGTGTAAACATATCTAATATAAAATCAGTAACACATCAAGAAAATTACTTAAAGATCACATCATTTTACAATTTTAAGCTCCAAAAGGTAAAGCCATTAATGTTACATCTCATACGTAACTGTAAGTATAATACAAATGGAATAGCCTTTGAAAATGAAGGGTTCTCTTTATGTATATGTGTGTGTGTATATATTCAGTTTTCACATCACAATAATACTACTCGGTTAGCCCTCTGCTTTTTCATTTCTCCCACTTGCACTTCTTCTCTTCTCTTCTCTTCTCTTGCCTTTCATCTACCAAATTCTTCTCAATCTGAGATATGGTTAGGTGATCAGATGCTTGCATGCAGCAGCTATGGTTCTCTTTGTGGTTTTCCACAGCTTTCTTGAACTGTATCAAGAAAAAAAGCTAAAGCCTTTCACCATGCAACAGTACTGAAATCAAACACAGTTCAAAAAATCTGTGGAAAATTACTGAGAGGATCTTCTTCTTATTCATCAATATTCCTTCATAGTATTAGTTCTTCTTATGATTCTACAACCAAAATGATTTTATTTCTACTTTAAACTTTTATTATGGAGTTGTGTTGTTTCAAGTTCAACTAGTAGTAAAAGTTTGGGAGAGCATATTGAGAAGAAACCTAAAGATAGTCTTAGTGTTTTTTTTTAGGTATTAATTTTTATTTTTTTTCCGAATTTATGATTTTTTATGTTGTTTGTTCGGTGGAGAAAGTGAAAGTTCTTACAATAATAAGTTTAAGATTAAAAGAGGTATATGAAGACAAAAAATATTAAAAGGAATCTGAGTTAAATTTTTGAAACGTATTGTCTGATAAATAAATTTTTAGATGATATCAAAAGTAAATTTAGAAATAATAAAATTATGTTGCATGTAGCGGCGAAACTAAAAAATTTTTTAGGGGATCGAAATTAAATTATAATTTTACAATAGTTAAAATATAATTTTTAAATGATTAAATCAAAATTTTATCATTTTTAGGGGACTAAAGTACAATTTTATCTTTATTAATTCAAAAATTTTAACATGCTAAAATAGAATTTTTTTTTTTAGAGGTACCGGAACCTATCAACCTCTAAATTCTCCCCTAATTGCATGCAATGATCATAAATACATGTTAATATTAGTGCAATTAGAAAGTAAAACTCTATGATAGTAACATGATACAAATAAAACTATAGGACATAAAGGGTAAAAACATTGCTTATTTAAGAAATTAAGACACGCATGTTTTAGTATAATTGAGAGAGACATATATGAATGTAGGTGCAGAGTGAAAAATCTAATTTGGCAAAGGTAGAGGAGACATAGGAGGGGTATTGACGTCTTGTCCTTCTAATTAAAACAACCGACTCTCTTTCTCTGCATGCAGACATTGTTGAAAGAAACGTGATCTTCATGATTTACTTGTCTGATCTCTACCACTCTGTCGAATCTATTCATCTCAATTTGAAGGTGTTTTGGAAAATTGAAATGTTTCGATGAAATTATTAGGTTTATAAAATATGTTTGGACAAAAAAATTAAGTTTATTTAAAATATAAATTGGACTTGGATTTGAATATTTAAAGATTTAATTTCATCTTTTTTTATGTTTGTAATGTCTTATATTATATAATTCATAACACATAAAAAATTAAATTTATAATATGCAATAAAAGAATGTTGAGATATAAAATATATATATATATATAATAAATATATGTTTTAATTTTTTAAAAATAAAATGAGTGGACTTAGGCAAAATTTAAAGCCTGTATTTTGAGTTGAGTCAAGTTTGGATAAACATAAAGTGTGTTAATATCATAATCGGGCTCAATCTGAATCTGACTCATGAATACCTCTAGACGAAATTGAAATAAAATAAAAAAAATGAAATTGAAGTTAATTTTTTTATTAAATTAACTTAAACAAAATTTTTAATATTTGAAAGCAGCTAAAAATGAAAAAAAAAACATTTAACAAAAAATAAAAAAGAGTAAATCAAATTATTAATATTTGAAAGGGATTAAAATTACAATTATATCATTTAATAAAAAATGTCGAACCTAATCTTACTATCACAAATCTTTGATTGATTCCAGGGGCGTAGCTAGAAGAATAGCACGGATCTCTAATTGGTCTGAAGAGCATAGCCAAAGGAGACAGGACCTTGACCCCTAGTTAAATGAAAAATTGTCATATAAGTCCCCAGAAAGATATTCTTTGACTTCACCCTATCTGGTTTCCTTGGTTAATTTTTACGCTACTACAACTTCAATTAGATCTAATAGTGGCAAGACCAATGGATCAAGGATTGAGATCCTATCCAATATCTTTTCATCTATTAATTTTCAAATTACTAATCAATACTTTTAAAACATATGATTTATGGGTGGATTAAACTTACATGGGGAAATAATAGATATGAAAAATAATGAATGTGAGTGAGAGCAATACCAATGTGTTGAATGTCATGGGCTTAGTGAAAACTGAAGCCCAATCATGCACGACACATGGCTGCTTACATCCAAGATTATGCTTTATAAGTCTAAAAGATTAAATTATTCTGGTTCTAAAATTAAAAATAGTAATAGTAGATTGAGTCTTAGTTTGATTGATATGAATGTTATTGTCAATGTAAAAGGGTGTGAATTTGAGTACACTGAAGTACTTTGTCTTCGTATTTATGAGTTGAGAAGGGACTATGAGTAGTTTTAAATATTGTGTAAAAAAATAGATATGATTAGAACCATCAACAATAGCATTAATAATAAAATAAAAAAATATAAAATAAAGAAAATTTAACAGAATGAAGAAAATGAATAGGAAGAAGGTTATATTTCGAAATAAAATATATGTAGAAGCAAAGGGACCAATTCAACAATTTATTCGCCTGCCTATATAAAAATCCGTTAAGAATAAAGGCCCAAGCTTGGTCCTCAAGTAAAAGAAATAACGAGATAAGAATAATACTTTGAGATGAGACTGTCGATCCTTCCTCCTCCTCTTTTATTTTTTGATTGAGTAACACACCATAAATATCAAAGTAAAATAATGTCAACTTTGAATTGCACTTAGGCAATTCTAAAACAAATGTCCAAATTGTTATCCCAACACAATCTATAAGTGTTTGTTTGAATAGACAAAATATATGTATTTTTACGAAGAAAGATTGTATAAAATAAAAATATTATTAATTTCTAATAATTTAATGTGATATTAATAATTTTATCTTAAATTTTAAAATTTTTATTTAATTTTTTAAAGATGAAAATATTAAAATTCTGAATAAAAAATATTAATATAATATTAAACTAATAAAAGAGATACAAATAATATAATATTACTGTTTTATAGAATCATTATTTCTCGATTCTCGTATACATAATTCATATCGTGGTTGTATTACAATCCTTTCCCGTATAGATAGCTTGATATCGCCTTTGGCCTGAAATTTAATGCAAGGGCAGAACAAGAGAATTAGGTAAGACCGTTCATTCTTAGGTTAGTACAAGTGTCCCGAATTTTAATTAAATAAAGAATAGAAAGGTGTGGGATCGAAATTTTGGCATCCAGGACGAGGACTTGAGAGAGACGACCAAAAAGAGGCAGAAGAAGACACCTTCCGAATATAGAAGCAAGGTTTTCAGATGATACGCTACGCTCACGGCTCAAATTAGCCCACTCCTTTCTTTTCGCCTTTAAAATGCGCTCTATCTTCTTCTTCTTCTTTTCTTTTTCAACTCCGAATTGTTATTACTAATAATAATAGAGAAAAAAAAGAGGCGAAATCGGTCTCCGATCATTGAATTTCCACGCCAAAGGCCCAACTTGCCTACTTTCCTCCCTCTGATCCGATCAATTAAACCCTAAAGCTCTTCGCCTCTTGATTTTAATGTTCTATTTCGGTTCCACGAGAGAGAGATCGGCGTCGTTTTCGCAGTGAATAATAGAAAAAAGAGAAATAGATGATGCAGAGACGGAGTCCACCGAAGCACAGGCACGATGGGACTTCGCCGCTGCCTCTCGGGATGGATTGGAGTCCGCCCCCTCGTAAATGGGTCAGCTTTCCCTCCAAATTGATCTCTCTTTCCTCTTTTTTTTTTCTTTTTTTTTTCTTATTTGAAGTTAGTTTGGAATCTGAATTAGCACTCAATAGTGTTTTGAGTGATCATATGGTGGATCGAGAAAACAGAAAGTCAATCAATTTTGCAAAGACTTGATTGCTAGATTGTTTCAGTAACTTAGTTTACATTGATCTTAAATGGAAAAGACAGTGCGTTTATTGCTTTAACCTGCCTTTTTAATACATTAATCTAGTAAACTTTAGAATTTAGGTTATTTTGCTCCCCAAGTTTCAGTGTCAATATGAATCCTCATGATATGGTTCTTAAGAATTTTCGGTGCTTCTATTGATTTATAAGCACATTCAGCTGTGATGTGGTTTAGGGGAGAAAACAGTAGCAATATAAAGAATTAGGGCTGAACAAATGAGTAAGAAAGTTGGAAATCTAGAAAATTCAAGGGCTATAGGAAACCTTTAGTTTTTTATATTAATTCAAAGAAAATAAAAAGAATAACAATGTTGGCTGTAAAGCTTACAACTTCTTTATATAAGCTTTCTTTCTTGCAAGTACAGTTACTAAGCTTTCTTGCAAATAAAGTTTTAATCCATACCTAGATTTAGACCTTAAGATAACTAATAATTTTAGCTGCCCAAAAGATATCCAATACTTAAACTAAATACTATAAAATAGACTGAAATAATAAAATAAAATATTATAAAATTAAGCTCCTGCGTAATTCTCCCTGGCTTGGAAAACTCGACTCCAGTGAGACAACTTCCACCGTGTCAGCATAATTTTCTAGATCAGCTCTTTTTAGGCAATTCTTCATGTTGTTTTCCTGATCCATATCACTGGTTTGAAAACTTCTGCATTGGTAAAAATTTAAGCATGAGTCTGTTTTTCAGGTTTTCTTTCTCCTAACTTTGCCTTCTTAAGCAACTTAATTCGATAGATTTCCTGGTCAAGATTATCAGCACCTTTAACCACTACAGAATAGTAAACTTTCCAAACTCTTCCACCTTCCCTTTCTTCAACTTCATCAATATGTGCCACACAAAGAGAGGGATCATTAACCTTCAAATTCAGGATGTTAGTTGCATAATGGTCTCCACTCCTTTTCTGATTTCCACAATTTTGATTAGTAGCAAAATAAGTAAATTTCATGTCAGCCACCAAAGAACTAGATCCGAGACTGTTCGAGTTTTCTGAAGCTTTGGAACCTTTAGAAACAACCGCTATAAAAAACCTCATAGTCATAAAAAGCATGTCTGACTTGTCAAAGGATACGTCACTCAAATAAGCAGCAGATCGATTACAAACCAATGTTTCTGCAAGAATATCCTTAAGATCAATACTTCTATTTCCATGGGAAGTTCTAGGAGATCCTTTCAAAGAAGGCTCCACCTCAATTCCAGACAGTATATCAATCATTCTACAACTTTCTTCTTTGGTTTCAAAATCATCAATAGAAGTTTCCGCCATACCTGCACAAAATAGGACCATTCTAGAATTATTACCAACAATATCAGCTTTTGGATATTCTTTAAAACCAGACCGTAAGTTGGTTTTACCCCTCTCAGCAATTCGAGGTAGTTTCATTGGATTGGTAAAGTCAGGTTGAATGCTAGAATCTGTTTGATCACCAGCATAAGCAAGAGTTCCTTGAGAAACATCTTTCTTATTACCAGCATTTTGAGAGCTTGTAATATCAGCCTCCATTTTATTCTCTGTAATTAATTTTCATTTGGAGTCTCTTTTGAACTTGCAACATTCTCTAAGCCAATATAGGTTTTTGCACTCAGGTTTCAAAGAATTAGCTCTCTGGCAGAGGTTGTAACCACAATAGATCCATTGTTTTCTAGTTCCTTTGCACCAAGTTCAGTAACATATACTTTCTTCTTTCTTCTTTTGGAACATCACAAGCTGAAACAGCTTTTTCATGAGCTGTTGTGCTAACATGATTTATTGTCAAAATTTTTCTTGTCTACCTCAACCGGTGTCTTGTTTGATATATGAGCAGTAGGAGTATTCCTGCTCTCACTCCTGGCAGGTTCGCCAGCTTCAGTTTTTGTTGAGTAGGTTTAAGAGAAAATTACAACATTTAAAGTAGCTATTACAACAGCTTCATACTGTTTTGTAGTGTCTAGTTGTCTGCCTACCGCACTCATGATCCACATTAGATGTGCTTGGCATTTCTAACCATTTATAAAAGCCATCTGTAGTCTTAAAAGTTGTCTTCCATTCATCAACAATTCTTAATCTATTATGGTGGTAACCACTCTTCAAATCAAACATTAAAAACTCTATAGAACCAGTCGATCAAGAATATCATTCAGCCAAGGTATTCCTGCAAGAATATGATTTGTAGCCGTAGGAATATCATACAAGGCTTATCATCCAGTTGAGGATGCTCTTTAAAGAATACTTCAATCTCTTAGATTTTATGTTGGGTATGGCAAAGATAACACTTCTTTTTAGAATGTTGGCTAGGGTCCTGATCATCACTCAATGGAGCATCTATTTCAATAACTGATTTGGCTTCACAAAGGGTCATGCTGAACATCTTAGGACTCTCAAATATGTTTGGGCCAAAATATGAGTTAGTTTCCTATTGATCTCTGACTTCTTCAAAACCCTTCACTTGAGCACTTAACGCCTTTAGTAGTCAGATAAGTGCATCTACCACAATACTAGTCTCCTTTCCCTCTTTAGTTGTTGTTGCCTACACTTCACGAGCAACCAAGGATTCTTCCTCAATTTCTTCCGGATACTCATCATAAATAGGATCTAACAAATCATAGTCTTGCTCTTCCATATACATCTTTCCAAAAAAATCAACAACTTCAACTTTGATTCAATCCTCATTTAATTCAAGGGCACACACTAACCATTCCTCCAGTCCACCTCGTGTTGCACAGTATGCAGGTCCAACATCATGAAAGGGGTTTTCTTCCTCATCAAATTAGATTTATCAGCAAGGCTATCTTTAGGCATGTCAAACTGGCGTGGGTAGCTTCCATAATCTCCGTTTGGGTTCCCACTTTGATGTGGATTGGGGAAGAAAACAGTAGCAATTAAAAAGAATTAGGGCTAAACAAATGAATAGGAAAGAAGATGGAACTCTAGAAAGCGTAGGTTATAGATAACCTCTAGTTTTTCTGTTAACCCAAAGGAAATAATCAGAATAATTATTATGGCTGTAAAGCCTACAACATATAGGATTTCTTTCTTGCAAGTAAAGTTTCTAGGCTTTCTTGCAAAAAATTTAATTAATAATCCTATACTTAATCCCCAAGTAATAATAATCCAAGCTGTCAAGAAAACAAATCTAATACTTTAAATAAAATAAACTGAAATAATAAAATATATTTATTTTTAATTTTAAGCTCCTGCATTGCACTTGTTCTTGTGGAAACAACCATGTTGTATTTCAGCCAATCTCGTTTCTTGACACTGATTTCCTCTTTCTCAATCTCTAATTTGTCCAACCATGGGTTAAAAGCAAACTCTAGTCGATATGGTTTAGGGGAGAGAATAGCAATAATAGAAAGAATTAGGGTTGAACAAACGAGTAAGAAGTTGGAATTCTAGAAAATTTGGGGTTATTGAAAATCTCTAGTTTCTTTATATTAATTCAAAGAAAATAGTAAGAATAACAATGTTGGCTGTAAAGCTTAGAACTTATTTATATAGGCTTTCTTTCTTGCAAGTAAAGTTATAAAAGTTTCAATCCTAACCCTAGATTTAAACCTAATGATAACTGTTAAAAACAGGCTATTTCAATTATATTTTTCACAAGAAATTACATAAATATATATAGATATAGTGAGCCTAACTTAGGAAACTTTACACTAGGAAACATACTAATTCTAGGGATGCTGTACCTAAAAACAGCCTTAAAGTTAGGGATAAAATATTTACAGAATCCTATTTGATACACTCAAATATTCCTTAATTAGGAAACTGAAATCTGACACTCCCCCTCAAGCTGGGAAGTGGATATCATCCATTCTCAGCTTGCTTACTAATTTCTGAAACAACTTCCCAGACAATCCTTTGGTAAGTATGTCTGCTAGTTGACCATCAGTAGACACAAATGGAGTGCAAATTAAGCCACTGTCCAGTTTTTCCTTTATAAAATGTCTGTCAACCTCAACGTGCTTCGTTCGATCATGTTGAACTGGATTATGTGCAATATTGATAGCAGACTTATTATCGCAATACAACTTCATTGGACCTTCCCACTCGATCTTCAAATCTTCCAAAATAATTTTTAGCCATAACAACTCACAGACTCCAAGAGCCATCGCCCTAAATTCAGCTTCTGCACTAGATCTAGCCACAACCTTTTGTTTTTTACTTCTCCAAGTCACAAGGTTGCCTCCTAGGAAAGTACAATAGCCCGAGGTTGATCTTCTATCAACCATAGATCCTGCATAATCTGCATCAATATAGGCTTCAAGGGTTAAATTCTGCCCCTTTTTAAATAGGATTCCTTTGCCTGGTGTGCCCTTTAAGTACTGTAGAATTTGATATACGGCTCTAAGGTGTGATTCTTTGGGATTGTGCATAAACTGACTTACAACACCTACTGTATAGGCAATATCTGGTCTGGTATGAGACAAGTAAATGAGCTTCCCCACAAGTCTTTGATATGACCTTTTATCAACTGCTGCATCTTCTAGTGCATTTCCAAGTCTATGGTTCACCTCTATGGGTGTCTCTGCTAGTTTACAGCCCAACTTGCCCGTCTCTGTCAACAAATCAACTATGTATTTTTGCTGAGATATGAATATTCCTTCCCGAGAGTGTGCCACTTCAATACCAAGGAAATATTTTAACTTACCGAGCTCTTTGACTTCAAATTCTTTTACTAGGCATTTCTTTAAATTCTCCATTCCTTCTAGATCATCACCAGTCACTATAATGTCATCAACATAGACTAATAAAGCAGTCACTCCCCCTGAAGATGAGTGTTTTACAAATAGAGTGTGATCTCCTTGACTCTGTTTATACCTTAACTTGAGCATTACTTTGGTAAATCTTCCAAACCAAGCCCTCGGGGATTGTTTTAGTCTGTACAAAGCCTTTTTTAGTCTGCAAACTACCTGTCCTGTATTTGGACCGAATCCTGGAGAAACATCCATATAGACTTCCTCCTCAAGATCACTGTATAAAAAGGCATTTTTGATGTCAAATTGCTGTAATTTCCAGCCTTGGTTGGCAGCTAGTGACAACAACACTCTTACAGTGTTCATCTTTGCTACAGGGGAAAATGTCTCAAGGTAGTCTATTCCATACATTTGAGTGTACCCTTTAGCAACCAATCTTGCTTTGTACCTCTCCAAAGAACCATCTGACTTATATTTCACTGTGTACACCTAGCGACATCCCACTGGTTTCTTTCCTCTCGGTAATTGCACTAAGTCCCATGTTTTATTTTTTTCAAGAGCTTCCATTTCAACTTTCATGGCATTTTTCCAATTCTCATCTTCTAATGCCTCGGATACAGTTTTGGGAATGGAGATAGAATTTAGGCTGGTAAGAAAGGTTTTGTGGTTATGGGACAAGTTTTTGTAAGACATGAATAGGTAGAAGGGATGTTTTGTACAGGTTCTAGTCCCCTTTCTAATAGAAATGGGAAAATCATCTAAATTTGCAGTATTAGAATTCAAAGTAGGTTCAGCAATTACCTCAGGTTGTATAGGAGAAGAAGATGATTGAACTTGCACCGGTGCCTTCTTCCTTGAATAAACCAGTAAAGGACGAGTAGTGTCCTGAATTCCTCTTGGTGATTTGGGTGTATTAGGCTCTGTTTCAGGTTGTATAGGGGCCATTGTTTCAAGTCGGGCAGGTTGGTTAGTAGGCAAGGACTGAGTGGGAGTGTTTGGTTGCTGGACAGGAGTTGGAATGTGAGTGTTTTGCTGCTGGACAGGAGCTGGAATGTGGGTGTTTTGTTGCTGGATAGGAGCTGGAATGTCAAGAAGAAAGAATTCTTTGTCCTTATCTTCTGTGAATAAGATCTCCAGCTGAAGATAAGGACGAGTAAAGAAATTCTCTTGTTCTGCAAAAGTAACATCTGCTATTACAAAAATTTTTTTTGTGGCTGGATGATAGCATTTGTACCCCTTTTGAGTGGAAGAATAACCAAGAAAGACACACTTGATAGCTCGTGGATCAAATTTTCCTCTATTTTGAGAATGAACATGCACAAAAGCAACACAGCCAAATATTTTGGGAGTAAGGTTACTTGAAGTATTGAAATCAGGAAAGAATTTTGCTAGAACTTGCATAGCACTTTGAGATTCAAGGACTTTTGTAGGCAATCTATTTATCAAATGAGTAGCAGTTAAAATAGCCTCCCCCAATATTGTTTAAGGACATTTTTTTGGAACAAAAGGGCTCTTGTAATAGCTAAAATGTGACCATTTTTTCTTTCGGCAACACCATTTTGTTGGGGTGTACTAACACAAGATGACTCATGTATAATGCCTCTTTCCTGGAAATATGTTGAGAGAAATTGATTGAAATAATCCTTAGCATTGTCTGACCTAAACCTTTTTATTTCAGCTCCAAATTGTGTTTTGATCATGTTGTAAAAGGTTGGAAAGACAGACCTTACATCAGATTTTTGTTTTAAAAGAAATATCCAAGACACCTGAGTACAATCATCAATAAAGGATACAAACCACCGAGCCCCAGAAATATTTGAAATAGTGGATGGCCCCCAACATCACTATGAATAAGAGTAAAAGGAGTGAAAGTTCTTTTATTGCTTACTGGAAAGAGGTACGTTTATGTTTTGCAAGTTCACAGATATCACAATGAAATTTTTCAACAGCCAATCCTTTGAACAATGAAGGAAACATAATTTTAAGGACTCTAAACGATGGATGACCAAGGCGAAGGTGATAGAGCCAAATTTGGTCTTTATTGGTTTTAATAGATTTGGATATGAAAGATGAAGGTGAGGAATTCAGAGCACTGACTTCTCCACTGGATTCTTCAAGATAGTATAGGCCATTTACTTCCTTAGCATGTCCAATTATCCTCCTCGTATTCTGTTCCTGAAAAAGACATCAATTGTGATAGAAAACCACTTTACAGTTAGAGTCTTTGAATGGATAAAAGATTGGAAAATAGTTTTGGAACATGAAGGACATTTTTAAGAGTAAGGGTTTTGTTTATAACAATATCACCCTGACCAGCCACTGTGATCACAGAACCATCGACTACTGTTATTTTTCCACTACTAGGGCAAGGTGTATATGAAACAAATTTTTGTGAGGAGTGGGTCATGTGGTCCGTAGCTCTTGAGTCAATGACCCAAGAACTTTTGGTGACTATATCTGAGACTTTAGAATCTTGAGAAGAGGATATACCTGAAAAAGCCAAACTACAAATACTTGTTGAAGAAATTTTTTTCCAATGATCCCAGCAAATTTTTTAACTTCTCAATTTCTTCTTTATTGAATTCAACAGGTGATTCTTGAGAATTATTTTTTCCATCCAGCTGTCTTGTTGTATATGCTCGTCCTTGTCCCTTTGGTTGTCCACCTTTTTCTGAAAAATTTTTATTTGTTGTTTGTGGCTTCCCATGGAGTTTCCAGCATCTTTCTTTAGTGTGACGGGCCTTTTTACATTAGGTGCACCATACGGAATCCCTGTTAATAGGCTTTGTACGTTCTGTGTGTCTATTATCTTCACTATTTGGTTGCTCCAGGCCAAATCTCCTCTCACTTACACCTTTTGTAACCAAGGCTGAACTATTCACTTGACTGTTCTCAACCATAACTCCTCTTCTTCCTTCCTCAGCACGAACAATTGCAATTGTCTCATTTAGTGATGGTAGTTCCTCTTTTCCAAGTACTTGAACTCTTACTGCATCAAACTCAACATTTAGTCCAGCAAGAAAATCATAAATTCGATCCTTTTCAACGAACCTTTTCAAGAGTGCTGCATCTTCACTGCACTTCATCTGGATGCACTGGTAATGATCCATCTCTTGCCATAAACTTTGCAACAGATTGGAATACTCCGTGATTGATCGACTTCCTTGCTTGGTAGATGAAATCTTAGTCTTGATTTCATAGATTTGAGCAGCATCTCGAACTTTAGAATAAGTCTATTTCACAGCTTCCCATATTTCTTTGGATGTGTTAAGAAACATGCATGTATCACTGATTTCTGGCATCATAGAGTTCCATAACCAAGACATTACCATAGAGTCTTGTTCATCCCAAGCATCAAACTTAGGATCTCCTTCTTTAGGTCCAGTTCCGAGTAAGTGACTCATTTTTCCTCTTCCCTTCAAGAACGTACGAATCAGTTGAGACCACTTCAGGTAATTTTCCCATTTAGCCTGTAGGCTACTTGGATGTTCTGAAACTCACTTGTTGGGTTTGAGTTGTTCACAGAAACTTCTGAGACATCCCCAGTGTTACTGATCTTGACAGTTTCAGTCATGTTTCGCTTGAACAAATTTTACAGGCTTGAGGGCTGGTTGGAATCAGGAAAAAAAATCGCCAGACAAAGAAAAAAAAATCCCAGAAAAAGCTCTGATACCATGTTAAAAACATGCTATTTCAATTATATTTTTCACAAGAAATTACATAAATATATATAGACATAGTGAGCCTAACTTAGGAAACTTTACACTAGGAAACATACTAATTCTAGGGATGCTGTACCTAAAAACAGCCTTAAAGAGGGATAAAATATTTACAGAATCCTATTTGATACACTCAAATATTCCTTAATTAGGAAACTGAAATCTGACAATAACTAATAATATTAGCTGCCCAAAATATATCTAATACATAAAATAAAACTGAAAGAATAAAATAAAATATTATAAAATTAAGCTTCTGCATCAAGTTGAATTGCATTAGTTTTTTTGGTTAAGCAGGATGATCTGAGAACTCAAGCAAGGATCTAGAAATCATCTTAAAATAAGGATTTGATTTTGATGCATTTTCAATACCATTGTTTATGGTTCTTATAGCATGAAAAAAGAAATGATTTTCTTTTCCTTCATTTATTTTTTGATTCTTGTAGTAAGAGCCTGTACTCATTATACATATACGTGCAGAATGGGAGGGAAACTGTTTGGCCACATGATCCTCAAACAGGATGGAGTTACTCTGTTACAATACCATCTTGGGTTGTCATTCCCAAAGCAAGAGATTCAGATCCTGTTGTGGTAACCACCATTGTATATGCCTATGATAGATGTAATCCAATTCTGCTTTGTAGTTTGTAATATTCTTAGTGATATGTTGAATTCTCTTTCATAATACAAAATTCTGCCTCACTGTTTATTAATATTCTAGTACTTTTCTATTTATTAAAAAAAAATTAGTACTTTTCTAATGGATTATTATATTACAAATCAGAAAACTTTCAACATGTAAAGGGGCTTAAATTCTCTATGTTGGCAATCTAACACTCTAAGAGTTAATTTCATTTTTTAAATTGACACACTGGCATTCTTTTGTAATCATCAGTTATATAGATATAGTCATTTTAGTCATACTAATATAATTTTCACAGTTCTCTGTTAACATTCTTAGGGGGACAGTTTTACAGGGTACAGGTTGGGTTACAGTCACCGGAGGGCGTTACAACTACACGTGGAGTATTAAGAAGATTTAATGATTTTTTGAAGCTATTTACTGAAGTAAGTCCTGGAGCTTGCTTTAGTTGCAGCAAGAACTCCATATTTAGAGTGTAATGTTCTGAAGCTGATTGTTATGACATAATTGCTTGAGCAGAACTATGGATACAGATTATATGCATTCTGACTAAAATATTCAAATACATTTCATTTGGGACCTCACCTCTTATATTGTTATTTGACTTCTGTCTACAGCTAAAAACGGCATTTCCCAAGAAAAGTCTTCCCCCTGCACCACCCAAGGGATTGTTGCGTATGAAAAGCAGAGTTTTGTTGGAAGAGGTAGGCAATAAGCTTTTCACTTTGGGGTGTGTGTTTTAATTTTTTATGGTTTTAATAGAATTGCTGTAGTGTCTTCTTCTCTTTATCATCTGGAAAATGTGCCATAACTCTATTTCATTTCTCATTGTTTTCTTCTCTGATGATCAGTACTAGCTTTTTGGCTTCCCCTTATATTTGCTAATACAATTCATCCTTGATGGCAAACTTAGAACTTCTCAGATCTTTGTGCTACAAAACTTAGTTTTTTATGGACATTTTCCCTGCATTATTTTGTCCTAGAAACAGTTTGCGCAAATTGGGGCATGTCTTTGTGGTAGGCTATATTGATTGAAGCATGTCAATGTTCTCTACGTAACTTGGCACTGGATAATTCAGAACTGAAGCCCATAAAGGTGTTTTCCTTCAGTTGTCTGATGTAACTAAAAGAATCCTGAAAATGGAAATCACCACTATTGATTTCCAAGGTTCAAATCATATGTTTTCTATACAGACATACAAACATGGTATTGAACTACAGTTTTTATTTGACAAACCTTTTTTCTTTAACAAAAAATTTGAACTTCAAGAATTATAGATAGCTAAAGGAGCCGATTATTAAGTTGCAACAGTAGCAATTAACTGTTTATGCGATGCAAGTTGGTATGTTTGGGAAAAAAACACAGAGAGAGAAAAAAGGGAAGCTTCTGATTAAATGTTTATCATCTCTATTATCTGAGTGACTAATGTCCTCAAAAGTCTTAGTTTTGTTGCAGAGAAGGTGTTCATTGGAGGAGTGGATGACAAAGCTGTTATCTGACATTGATTTGTCGAGAAGTGTCACAGTTGCGTCCTTTCTTGAACTAGAAGCTGCTGCAAGATCTGGTATGTCCAATTCTACTTCATTAACAGGACTTTCAGATGTAGTTATCTTATCTTCTACAATTTTCCTGTAAAAGTGGATATCTGATAGAATCCAAGCAATAGTGGATGCCTATTAGAGGATATGTAGTATATCTTGGTCGAGATTATTTTTATCAATAACTTGGACTTTTTACATATTATATATTCTTTTCAGCATTCCAAGAGGTAAATAAATGCTCCTCAGAACCAAATGTTGCTGGAAATAGCACAATTTCATCAAATGAGATTCATCCCAGTTCAAACACATCTCATATTGCTGGTTGTTCATCAGTGACATCAGATTATGGTAGTGATACTGCTTATGAGACATCTGAGCTTGGGTCACCTAGGTTAGGGAGAGATAACAGCTCTGACATTGGTTTGGCAGATCTGACATTGGATGAAGATTTGTCAGGTTCAATAGAAAATTTTGTGAAGTATGGTATGTCCAACATTGATGAGGGACTATCTATGGGACAGACAATTTTGGAGCAGCTAGAAGATTTTCCTAAGCATAAAACACATCGCAGAAACATCAATAAAACTTTGGAGAAAGGTACTTATAATGGAAATGGCTCTAGAGCTTCATTTCTTGGCGCTGATGGATTGGAACTGTTTTCCGAACCAGAGCCTGCTAAGATGGCTGGTCATGCTCGAAAGCTATCAACTGAAAGTGTTGGGAGTGATGTAACTTCTTTGAGAGGTAGTGATACGTGCAACTTTAGAATTTCAAATTCATCTTGTGACCTTCCTGGAACTTCTGAAGTATTGAGTACCATGGGAACTCTTGGAAAATCAGATTTGCAGTTTTCTGGAGCTACACAAATAGTTCTTCCATTGGATCAGCGCCACAAGATGAATAGGTTTCTTTTGACAATGCAGCAGGGACTAGTCACTGCAAAAACTGACATGGAGGATCTTATAGCAAGACTAAATCAAGAAATAGCTGTGAAAGGTTATCTTACAACAAAGGTTTGTAGAAGCAGTTCAATGTGGCTTTTGAGATTTCAATTTTGGAAGTTATCATAATATAAATTGTTTAGTATCAATACAATTGAGATATTCTCAGTATTCAGGGGGTTATTTGCAGTGACAGTATATAGTTTTGATGCTGACTTTTGATATTTCACTATATTGGTCTCTTTTTTCTTTCAATAATATGTTCTATTTGATCTACATTTAGATGAATTGTGCGTGCAAAACAGAAATTTTTTATAGTTCTTTTTTTTATGGGTCAGTTTTTTTTTAATTTATTTTTTGTCCCTTTTTGGTCAAGGATTTTCAGACCTGTGTCCTTTCCAACAAATTTTGACCAGATTCCTATATAGCTTTTTTAATTCTGTTTTCAAATGGTTTTTGTCTTTGGGTGCTTTATATTGCAATAGAGGTTGAATAAGCTTTCTTAATAAAATATTAGCAATTTGAGTTTAATTAACATATTGGAGATTCTCAGGTTAGGGATTTGGAAGTGGAACTTGAAAGCACCAAACAGAAAAGTAAAGAGAACCTGCAGCAAGCTCTCCTGATTGAAAGAGAAAGGTTTACTCAAATGCAGTGGGAAATGGAAGAACTTCGGCGTAAATTATTGGAAATGCAGTTGAAGTTGAATCCTAAACAGGTAAAGCATTTGACTCCTTTTAATCTTGAAATATGTTTTTCTTTATAACTGCCACACGAGTGCACATGCATGATATCGGTGCATTGTGCTGATATTTTTGTCAATTAAGGTAGATGATGAACATAGCCTTATAAATTATGCATGGAGTGGAAGTGCTTAAAATTAGTGATTATATGTCTCTAAATGTTTAATGTCTTATTTCCATTAAACGTCTATCTCCAGTCCTCTGCCTCTCACCCCACAGGATAAAACCAAACTAATCTCCAGATAGGAATGTTATAGAACCTGATTGTTGAAGTTTTCTGCTGTTACTTGAGAAATTTGTTTGAAAAGTTAACTGTCATTGATTTCCCTTGGACAAGCATTGCAAATCTTTTTTGAGTGCCTAACATGCATTTTGAGGCAATTTCTTTGCCGCTTAAAGTAAAATATACTTGCCGATGTTTTAGTATTCACTGATAAAAATAAAACTTGAGACAGGATGAGATGCAAATAACAGAGACAACTAATCATTCTGCTGCTAAGGAGAAAGATGCAATGTTGCAAGAGTTAAATGCTAGTAAGGAGCAGCTGAACATTATCTCAAAGCAATATGAAGAGCTAGAGACTAAATCAAAAGCCGAAATTAAAGTTCTTGTTAAAGAGGTCAAGTCTCTTAGGAAATCTGAAAAAGAACTGAAGCAGGAGGTTGATCAATCACTATCAAAGATATCTGAGGTGGAGGTAATTCTGTACTAAAGCATTTCCAGAACACCCCGCTCCCCAAATTTACTGAGATTTTTACATTCAATGTGGTCAAAGCAAATCGTTGCTAATGGATTTAGTCCTTGGATTTTGCAGGTACAACTAGAGCACGAAAGACAAACCAGCAAGCGTGTAAGAACTGCTAGAGAAAAGCTGCTAAATGAATGCCAACTTCTTCGCAATCGTCTTCTTGAGTGCAATGTGAATTTGTCCATAGATGATGATGAAAATTTAATCAAGGATTCTTCCTTAGTTGAAGAAGCATTGGATTTGTTGACTACATCTGATGATAAAATCACTGTCCTACTTGCAGAGGTACCTTGCTTTTTGGATATTTCCAGCATTGTGAAAATTATTGCCCCTTGAGTTGATCTTTATATATTCATTTTTATTGGAAATATTCAATAGAAAATGAAAGGCTTTGTCACACCTTAAGTATAAACCATAAAATGGATTCCGAACTTTTGTCCTCTCTATCTCTCGTTCTTTCTTCCCCATCCTGCCCCTTGCTTTTTGGCAACTTTGTAATATAATTTTCCATTATTTTATTGTTTCATCTTCCCTGACCTTTGCCTTTAGCTAATCTTTTTCCTGCATAATATGCTTTAGGTGCAACTATTAGCGAAGGAAGATAGCAGTGCCATTGAGGATACCAATAATGTACATGACAACCACTACGATACTAGAATAGATGATGAGTTAAGGAAGATCATCGCAGACATCTTCACTGACAATGCTAAATTAAGAAAGCAGGTGAATTCTCAACTACAGCATAGACTCAAATGTGATATCATGTCAAAGAATGATGATAAGGAATTAGAAAAATCTTAGAAAAGTTGAAATGGTGTTTGAATATTGTAGTTCTTTGATACTATAGAGTATGATAAGTCAAGCCCCCCACAATCTCCATTATAGTTCCCGGTAATCAATCGCATGCTTCTTTTATTGCATGATCTTAACAATTATAGTTGTGAATTTTGCGGTTACATGTATATCAGTGATGATGAGAAGATGTCCTTTTATGACACTGCTGTATTCTATTTTTTTTTTTGTCTAGTCACTTGAATAAATAGAAAGTTGAAAGCAAAAAGCATGTGTTAGATGTGTCCCTCTAATTCGTTGGGGGGGGGGATAAGTTTACCTGTTTCTGCATTTGATAACTCTGTAGAGAGATCATTGTTCCAATAGCAGTAATTTTCAAGCATTAACAGTTAAACCATGTTGTGTAAAAGGGTGATCAACTATTCATTGTAAGTGTAGTTTGGTTGAGTGACTATACTCTAAAATTATAAATATATTTGGAACATCATGCTTTGTGATTAGGGACTTTGTCACCATTGTCACAAGTCTCTGAACAAAAACTGACATTTAGTTATGGGGAAACAACATTTTTTTTACTTGATGCTTTATTCACGATTTGTGGATTGGAAACATAAATTTTGAAGCCTAGGAAAAGATAGCGAAAATGAAGCACATGCAAAATAAGCCTTGTGAGGGGTTTTGTTTCCTTTGCCCAACAATTAGAAGTTAAAAAAGCTTACGGCATCTTCTCTTCTATGCAGAAAAATATAAACATAAAATCAAACTACAAGTAACTTTATGAAATGAAATAAATAGCCTTATCTTCAATTTTAACACACATAAAATCTGGGTATGTATGTTATTTAATATCAACTTTTAAATCGTCCTAATAATTATCTTTAAACTTTACAGTTATTTTATTTTAAAAAATACTACCTATTTCATATATACCTTTTTTCACTTTTTTTTTTGTCATTTCATTTTTAGTTTTTCACTCTTGTGAGATAAATTGAAATATAGTAAAATTAATGTACCAACCGCTTGATCCTTACGTAAAAGTGAATTAATTAATCTCCATCCATGTACTTTTTTTTTTTGAAGAAAAATACTTATCGGAATACATAGCCATTAATGTACATATTTCATTGCCTAAAAATCTAGAAAGAAAAACCGATATTAACTACAATATTGAAAGAATTCGTAAACAATCAGGGATACATTAGCAAAAAAGTAAAAAAACTGAGGATAATCACAATATCAAAAGAATTCAAAAACAATCATAAATGCATAAAAGTTTAAAATTTCATGATTACAAGAGTTCAAAATAAAAATAGAGACTAAAGAAGAAAATAAAAACAACAAAAACAATGCCTTCTAAATATATATACTCCCCTTTTTGGTTAAATTAGATATACAAATTACTGGTGCTTTGGGAGAGCTTGTATATCATTATGCAAGGTAATCTGATGATCTTTGATCAGTTGAATCACCTTGATCTCAACTTTAAGCTTTGTAATAATGCAGTTGTGTGAGTCAATGGAAAAAGTGAGATCGTCAACCATCTTCTTGTTGAAACCAGTCGGGTTAGATGTAATGCCTGCAATAGTGAGCATCTCATCAATTTATTGAATTTGATTCAATTATGCATATTTATAAAATAATTTAATCTAGTTATTTTCAGCTTGAATAAATATAAATATACTTAAAATGATGTCACATTACACTAGTAAGAAAAATGTAAATTCGAAATTTAAAGATTATACTATTAAGAGGGACAACAAAAAATTCTGCACATATATACATGAAAGATACAAAAGTGTCACATTAATAATAATGTTAATAGTACTAGAAAATGAAAATGAAATAAAATTTCATATATATATAATTACAAAAATATAAATAATTTTGAGATGGAAATTTATTCCGAAAATTCTTGGATACAAATTGATTTTAATTTTCCTCAAACTTTTCATTCATTTTCTTTCTTCCACCCCTCGTGTTTAAATATCTAGGTGGGTTCCAAGAGCGTGGACACCACTTTTTCTCCCTCAAGTAATTAGTGGCATAACGTGATTCACATAAATTTGAAAAAGAGCTGCCTTTCAACAAACTAAAGTGTAAACATCACTCAACACCTTTGCAGTTTATGGCCAACAATTTGCCACATTCCCACTGCCCCAACCAATTTGTATGCAAGATTATTGTGCTATACCCTTTTTATTATTTTTTAAAAAAATTGTGCAAAAGTTTTATTTGGATAAATATAAAAATTATATAAATTTTAATTTTTTGTAATTACACATATAAAATTTATTTTTAAAAGATAGAATTAAGATTAAAAATATATAGCAAAGTTATTATTTTTTTAAAAAAATCTAAGTTTGGAGTATAGGAGTGAATATGAGGGCAGAATGGCCAATCAGTTTTCAGTTGAATCTATTCGATTAAGATAATAAAACAACGTATTCTATTTCTATTGTCTTATACATCCCCTGGTCAAATATATCACACGTGGCACCTCCTCAGAATTCTCCAGCCACTAAAACAACTCCATGGCATATATAACTCGTGGTATCAAAAGCAGGGGATTGCACCCCCACCTAGCACGTAGGCATTCATTATCCGAATCCCAAAATTTCATTTTCACTGGGCTTTGGCGAGTGGCGTCGAATCGCGATTCTTTCTCTGCTGGAGCAAATTTTTGTCTTCCTTTTTGTTTTGCTTTTCAATTTCTAATCCCTTGCTCCATTTTCAAGTTACATTTCATTCGAGCTCAAAACTTCGTAGGATTTTTTTTTTAATCGATGTTCAAAATCGAAGGTCAATATTTATTCAATAAAGGGATTAAAGGGTGGGCTTTTGTTGAAGTGTGCTCAAGAGCTAAAAAACATGGGCTTCGCTGCTGCTTTTCGCCCTAATCTTCCAGCTGCTTCTCCTCTTCGTTTTCGCCAGGTGTTTTCTCTGTCTCTGCATTTCTTTTCCCTTTTTCTTTGCTTGGATTTATTTCAGCCCAAATAGTTTGTTTCTTCTGGAATCTACATGCTAACTTTTATGTTTATTTTTAGTTAGGATCCCTGAATCCACTGTTTTAATTCTTTCCAAGCTTAATTCATGCTTTTTTTTTGCTAGAGATAATGAAAAATCTTTAGCAAGTACTTATTAAAGTCGGTGAGTTGACCAAATGGAAACTGGCTAGTAAAAACTGGATTTATGAACATCATTTGTTGGATTTGTAACTTTTGGATTCTGATAATTTTTGGATTAGGATATTAGATTTACTATTTGTAGCCTATATGGATAGTAACCCTTGGATATTTGATACTGTTGATGTGCGAAACATCATACCAAATGGGAGTGAGCACTGAAGAGCGGTGCTTCTTCTTGATGCCTGAATAGGCCAAACCATAGCTGCTAAAGAGCTTTGTCCATTGGGGCTTTGAACCTATGACCTCTAAGATATAGAAGTGATAATGAGTGCAAAGATGGTACCATTTGGACAGGTCGTGGGTTCAAGTGCCCCAAACTCTCTTCAGAGTCAATGACAAAACTTTGAGGATGTACGGCACTTCAGTCCAACGACACCCAAAAGAACAATACTCGATTTATGTGATGTTTCACACATCAACATATACCAAACCTCCTGCCGTTTGATTTGAAAGTACTGCATATTCGAATCTATTATCCGAATTTGTTTTATTTATACATAAATATTATCCAATAAATTGTTATCTAATTCATATTTGGATATATCATGTAAATTATTGGGGTTCTGATTGAGATGTTTTAGAACTTATCCCAGATTACTTTTCTACAAGTGTACTAGTTATTTATGGTTGAGCAATATCTTGTGCAGTTATCTACTCTGAGGCACAGTTGGAAACAGAAAACGCTACCTTTTGTGGCACTAACAAGAGGGAAAGGCCATTCTCTTCTTATTGTCGAATCTGTCTTGAATAACAGTAAGTCAAGCATCAATGACAATGGGGCAGCTGAATCTGCAAAAGTTCTTCTTGAGAGATTGTTTGCGCAGACCCAGAAACTCGAACAAGGAATAAGCCGAGATGGTGAACCACTTCAGGATTTTCACCTTGCTCTGGACCTTCAGACTCTTGAGTCTGATCTGCTTGCTGCTTTGACAGCGTTGAAGCAGAAGGAAGATGATCTACAGGATGCGGAGAAAATGGTTGTGTTGGAGCAAAGTGAGTTAAGCCGTGCGAAGGATGAGTTGGAACAACGAGAGAAAGAAATTGCTGCTGCATCTTCTAAGCATGAAAAGCTGGAAGAGAAGCTAACGCAGGCAAATCTTGCATTTGCTTCTCAAGCTAGTCAGATAGAAGATTTGAAGCTTCAACTCAAAGAACAAGACCAGAAGGTCGCTGCTGCACAATCTGCACTGTCTGCTAAAGAAGATGAAATGGATAAAATGAGGCATGAATTGGTAAAGAAGACTGAGGAAGCTGAGAAGATTCGTTCTGAACTTACATCGAAGTCTCAGCTCCTGAATGAAGCCAATGAAGTTATGAAGAAACAAGAAATTGAGCTTCAAGAACTCCGAGAAGCAATTTGGGAGAGAGAAGAGGAGTTAGAAACTTCTCTGACTCAAAGGAAACTTGAAGAGGAGAAGCTGAAAGTTGCTGAAGCTAAATTGCAGCAGCAGACCATGGAGTGGTTATTAGCCCAAGAAGAACTGAAGAAACTTGCAGAACAAGCATCTAGACACATGGGAGAAGCTAATGAGACCTTCAAAGATTTCACAAGAGTGAAGCAGCTACTTTCTGATGTTAGGTCTGAGTTGGTTTCTTCTCAGAAATCTCTGGCATCCTCAAGACAGCAAATGGAACAGCAAGAACAGTTATTGAAAATGCAACTCGATGAGCTTGAAGAACAGAGGAAAAGTGTTGCATCCTACATGGAAAGTTTGAAAAATGCCCAGATAGAAGTAGAGAGTGAAAGAGTGAAGCTTAGGGTTGTAGAGGCTCGAAACAAGGATCTTGAACGGGATTTATCTGTAGAGAGGGAACTAATAAAAGAGTTACAAGAGGAGCTGAAGAAAGAGAAATATTCACTTCAGCTGGCTATCCAGGATGCCTCTTTTCTTCGAAAGCAGTTAGGGAAGAAGCATACTGAATTTGTTGAAATGAGCAATGTTCTGCAAAATAAAGAAGTAGAGCTGGTGGAGGCTAAACTCGAAATCCAGCATCTGAAATCTGAGAGAGCTTCTCTTCAGCTTATATTGGAGGAGAAAGACCAGGAACTCTCTGATGCCAAAAAGAATTTAGAGCAATTAAACCAAGAGATTGCAGAGCTGAAGATGCTTATGAGCAGTAAAGAAAATCAGCTCATTCAAGCTACTGCTTTATTAAAGGAGAAAGATGAATATGCTCTGAAAGTACAAGATGAGTTGAATGACACAAAGATGAAGTTCTCTGAAGCTGAAACTGTCATAGAACGAATTGCAGAACTCACAAACCGACTAGTTATCTCAGTTAAGGATGAAGACAATAATGTGTTGAGGCCTGTTGATGATGTGAGCAGCGAATTAATGCATCAGCTGGTAGATAGGCCTTTTAGTGATTTTGGATTGCAGAAAAAACAACTTGAAACTGAACTCAGATTCACTAAAGAGAGCTTAAAAGATAAAGAAATGGAAGTTCTTGCTGCACAGAGGGCTCTTGCAATAAAAGATGAAGAGCTGAAAATGGTTCTTGGAAGGTTGGAGGCAAGAGAAAAAGAACTACAAAGGCTGAAGGAAGAAATGACTGAAGATGCTAATGATATGAAGAAGCTTTATGCTTTGGCACAAGAGAGAATTGGGGAGAAAAGTATAGGTGATTTGGCCATTGAGAAGCTGCAGCTCGAGGCAGCTCAACTGGAAGTTGAAGCTGCCACAAGTGCTCTTCAAAAACTGGCTGAAATGAGCCATGAACTTTTGATTAAAGCTAGCACTAGTATTGAGGCTGATTCTGATACCAGTATCTTCCTGCAAAGTGGTTCTAATCCAATGATTAGCATGATGAAAAACGATGAAAGTTTCACCGAGGTTAAAACAGGAGTAGCCAGGCTTTCAGCTTTGTCAGAGCAGCTAGTGAAAGATGCTGGAATTGTTGGTGCACACCTGCAAAGTTAAAGCTCCTGACTTGATGTTGTAGATAAATATCTGACTGTTTTTGCTCGCGGTGAAAGGCTGGCATTGGGGAAGTGGCGTGTTCAGCTCAGCAGAATTTTGGGTCGTAGGTTAGTTGCCTGCTTCTTGATTATTAATCATGTTCTCGTCGATCATGCAGATGTCAAAACGTATAATATTCTTTAGTTTGATGCTGAGCAAAACTCTACCAACTATTTATCCATTGCTCTGAAGTATTTGACTTAGACCTTCTGTGTACTCGTATCATGTTCATGTATTTTATCATGTTACAATCTGTGTTGAAGTTATTTTATATTTATATAAATTATGATATTTTACTAATTCATGTAAGATAGATTTTTAAGCATTCATGTATCCAGATTTGGGTTTCTTTAGATGTCTAATATTACCAAATCTACTCAGAAGCCCCAGTTCTTTTGCTCACTATTTTATGCTCTATTTATTGAAAATGCAACTGTTCCTAATATCAATTGAATTCTTACAATTTAATCACTTATTGATATATTTTTCATTTATTCATAATTAATTTCTATTTTCCTTTAGATTGAAATTACATGTGTAACTCTATAAATATGTTTAATAACAATATTTACGTTAAACTTACTAGTTCTGAATCAAAAGGAAATTTGACCATGCAGTCTTTTATTTTTGGGTTTATGGTATGTGTATAAACACAGATTAAATGTGTCATAATTTTATTAATGAATATAATATGTTTATTACACTTGTGCCGTGAATTTTATTTCATTGTTTTGTGTTTTAAATATATTGTGGAAGTTTGGGACTATGGGCAAATTGGGAAGTCGATGTTATTTTAATCAAGTTGGTGGTCATGATAGAAAGTATAAGATATCCATAATAAGATTTATATAAATCTAGGCTTTGTTTTGTGTTACTTGTGTGGAGGTTGGTTCTGGAGTTGTTTTTCTATTCTTGGAACGAGGTATTTTCGAGTGGCTTTTGTGAAGCTTTGAAAATGAGGGTATAGGAAAGAAGTGAAACACTGATACAACAAATGAGTTTTGTTTAACAACTATGAGCGCTGATGTTGTGAAAGAGCCTTTGTGCAGGAAAAAGGAAGTTTTAGGGAATAGGGACGGTGTTGTGGTGGCTTTGGAAGACAGGACAGATTGTCTGTGGGAATGAGTAGCGTCGATTTAACGTGCTCCATTGATATCAGTGTGTAATTCTTCTCTAGTTTCTACCACTGTTAGTGATTAACAAACTCCTTTTATCCACTAAAAGATATGGAGTTTGAAAACAACTGCCAGCTTTTGGCATTTGGCTTGGGCATTATACGAGCATCCGAGCCAAACATAGCGACATTAGTTTTGTGTGGTTTAGTTGAGAACTGGGAACTAAATGTACTAGATGCTCAAACATGATCAAATGTTTTCAAATATATTCAAATAAAGTCGTCACTCAAGTCTATATAATACTTGTATTTAAAAGGGTGAAACAAAATGATACGAATGTTGATATGTTTAAAATAAAACACATGATTACATTAAAAAAAATGACGGCATTTGGGAGAAAAAAGGATTGAAAAGCAAAAAAGAAAATTCTCAAATGTCATCCATAAACTTGAGCAACTGGATTGACTTCTTTTTTCCTCAGTCAAAAGAAAAATTATTAAAACCCAAAACGATAGAACTAACCAAAGGTGAGAAAAAACACAGAAATAAGCACTATTAATCCACATCTTAATGACACAAATGAAACTAAAAGAACACCACAATACAATAGACACCAAATTACAAATAACCAAAAATCTCCAAAACACAGTAGCAAACATATATCACAAAAAGCACCCACAATTCTTTGTACAAAACATGAAGCTTCTATCGTCGCAAATCCACTTCAATTCTATAAACCTCTCCTTCTTAGTTTAATGTTTGTCAATTCACAAGAACATTTTCTTCCCTTCCAATTACATTGAGACTTCTTTTTCCCCGAGAGCTCATGTTTCTTCTTCATCCTTGATGACATCTCCTTCCAAAACGCAATGGTGACATCTCCTTCCAATTACATAAGCCCTTTGTATTTGCCTTGCCTTTCTGTTCAATTTTTCTCAATTTCCTAGTTCTCTTTCCTTTTTTTTTTCTAGCAAAATCTTTAAGTAATGTGGACCAATCTTCATGACTACTATAAAACCTTTTTCCTTTGATCTCACCAACCTCCCTAAACTTCCTTTTACCCAATGACTTTCCTGCGTATCACGGCTTCAGTTTGGCTAACCATATTATCAATTAGGGGTCCCATCTCAACCTGTAGCAATAACGTTTTTCGCTTTAGACTCCAAAACTGTATCCATTAAAAAACCTGAGCTATTTCCACCCTCAATACACTTCATCAGCTCTGAGCTATTTCGTACATGTAACGTCGTCCATATCATCAATCGCCATTATGTGGGTATTATCAAAACTCAGTTTCTTCAACATGATCCATAGGAGCCACCAAAATATCCTTTTCCATATCATTAGCTAAAATATGATAGCCTATACCACTACCCCTTACGTGATCATAATCACAGAGCAAGGATTGAGCAAACGTTGATCAAACTCCTCCTTCTCCACCCGAATTGAATAATCCTCCCTAGCGCATGAAACTAAAATAAACTTTTCTTCATATGTTTAGTTTCAGTAAACAAGAACCCTTTACTAAGGTTTGACAACCTCATTGTTGTATTATTATAAACTTGAATAAAAGATTCCCAAATACTTGCAATATTATGAAAAGTGTTCATATTCCAAAGCTTGAAGGGAAATATCATAGCAACAAATCTACACAAGTCTCGTAGCTGGATTGGAACCTCTTAACCAAACCTCTATATCGGATAACCATTCATTGAGCCAACCACAATATCATTCTAAAGGATGCCAATGTGTTAAGGCTTTCAAATTCGATTAAGAAGTAGCAACCATCCAACTTCATAACATTGACATAAACATAATCCAATTGAAAAAAGGTTCTCAATAGCCAATCACTACCATAAACACCTTCTTGCTTTCACTATAATACTCGAAAGCTTATTTAGCATTTCATTGTTGACAGTTGCATTATTGGATCTAAATGTTACCTTAGACTGGATTTTATGAAGGTATTGAACACTAAGAAGGAGTGATTGGTGTAAAAAAAAAATGAAAATGAAAGCTTAACAATGACGAATTTATAGTGATTTAATTCAATTACCTACTTTCATTATTTTCGCTTTCCTCAACTAAGGATTTCTCACCTCATTATCTTAAAATTGCACTTGAGGTGGATGCAACCTGTTTCATATACTTCACGTCTATCATTGCCTCTACTAAATTTAGTTTCGTCTCATTTAATTGATGAATACTATGACTTCTAGGACTATCAAACATAGCTTGAGAAACGGAAGCATGTGTACTGACACGCTTGGGAGGGATTTTCAACTTGTGCCTCCCTCGAATGTTTTTTTTATGCATTTGCAACTCTCCTACTTTAATCCCGTTGTTCTTAATTGATGACAATGGGGTTGGTTTGTATCGAACTATTAACTAGTTTTTATTAATGTATTGATATTCCCTTTTCAACTAAAAAAAAGTTGAGGGTTGTTGAAGATTTAATATTGTTTTCGAATAAGTTGTGTCGAAACCATTCTTTTGAAAACGGGGATCGACTTTGTTTGAAAGTGAAAATTAAAATGGGAGTCGCCACCAATCTTTTATCAGGTGTGATCGGATCACCTTTATTTTAATAAATCAATTTTAGTTTACTAAAACAGGGCCTTTGGTCTACGAAACTTGAGAGAATGAGTTCGGGAGTCGGTTACGTGCGAGGAAGGATTAGCACCCTCGACACGCCCCAAAAATTGGTACTGAATTGATTAGTTAGTGTATTAATGTCGAAAATTAAAAATCGGGAAGGGACTTGAAATACGATCTTTTCTATTAATACTGATTTTAAAATTCTTGAATTAGCTTAAATCGATTGGTTTAAAGATTTCCTTATCTCGAGATATCGGAGGATCACATCCCGTAAGTTAGGACACAATACCATGAATTCCCGAGCACAAGGTCGTCTTTTAATTTAAATTGGAAATCCGTACATTTCAAAACTCAAAAGGATATTTAGCTATTTAGAACCAACAAGAAAACCGAAACCCCGTAAGTTAGGGCACAATTCTTCGATGTTCCAAAATGCGAAACATTGCCTTATTTATTGAAATTAGTAAAAACATGAATAAAAATCTTTAAAGTAATGAACAACAGAATGATATAAAATAGGCGGGAGACAAAAATAAACGAGTTGGAAATACATTGAAACAAATAATAAATATGACAACAATATTAAAACAATAACAATGCATGCGATATATTAAACGTAATAATAGTATCCAATGTGAAATAAAAACAACGAATATATACATAATAAAGATATTAAAAGTATGTACGTAAAATATATATATATTTATAAATAGTAATAGTGTTAGAAATATACTATATATAGTGTTTGAAGTATATACATAAAATAGTGAAAATATAACTAGTAATGTTAAGATATATATGATATATACATATGTATAAAATAGATATAAAAAAAAAAATGTACATAATATAGTGTAAAAAAATACATACATAATATAATTAAAATATATACATAAGATAACATGTAGAAAAAAAAATATAAATAATATAGTATTAAAGATATGTACATAAAATAGTATAATATATATACGTAATATAGAATTTAGAATATACCTAATATATTAAAAGAATATATACATAATATAATATTAAGAAATATAATAATAACAAAAAAAAGAGAAGGAGAGAGTGGGTGATTTCCGGCCACAAGGCCGGCCACCGTCCGGTCACCGGACCGCTGCCGGCCACCGTCGGTGCCACTGTACATGGCAGCCAGACCTCAAAAAAAACTTTTTCGGTAAAAATAGGAAAGCTTCCTCCTTTTATTTTTATTTTCGTATAAAAGAAACAAAATAAAACTGAAAGGAAAACAATAACCAAACAAAGAACTTGAAACGAGAATAGACCAAGAAACCTCTTTTGCTTTGATATTTGATTAATCTCCAAAAAAAAACTAGCCACTCCAAAAACTAGCCTTTACAATAACTCTTCTCCTTGATTACTCTCAAAAAACCTCTCAAAAATCCTTTACAATAACTTTCTCCCCCCAAAACTTCTTCCTCTTCCTTTAAATACAAAATATGAGAAGGCTTATATAGCCATTTACAAAATATTTTTTATTATTTATGTCTTCATTTGTAGGTACAAGTGGTGGTGGAGCAAGTATGGCTAATGGAGTAGGTGGTGGAGCAAGTGGTGGTGGAGCAAGTGTGGCTAGTGGAGTTGGTGGTGGCAAAGGCTAAGATTTAGTTGAGAAAAGTTTAGGTTGTGGGCTAGGGTTTTTTTATTTTGATTTGGGCTTAGGGTTTGGGCCATTGGGGTTTTGATGTAAATTGAGCTTTGGGTAGTTAAGATTTTGGGTTTTGGGTTTAATTTTGGTGGGTTAGGTAAGGTTAAATTGGGTTTTGATGTAAATGGGTTAAAATTGGCCTACAACAGCTGCCCCTCTTTGCTTATTATCGTGGAACGGGAATAAAGCAAAGACACAAAAAAAGACCAATTTTGCCCGGTCTTACTAAGTATGGAATTCTTTGGTGCTCTTCTCATCCAGGTAGTCTCTTTCCAAACCACTGTATCTTGTTGTCTTGATCAAATCCACTGTATTTTCTGATATATGCCTTGTAGCTTCGATTTACTCCAAGGTGACTTCAAAAAGATAAGATCTACAGCTTCAATCTGCTCTTCCATCCTTTAGTTAGATAAAATTTGTGGTCTTCTCTTCTGCAACTTTTAGAAAGGTAAGATCTGATATCATCGATCAGCTCCACTGCAACTTCAATTAGGTTCACTGTAACTTCAGGGATATAAAATCTGTCTTCGATTAATTCCAGTCTTTATTCTTTACTCGGCATGTGATCCTGAGCTTAACTCATTTCTCGCAATATGAATTGACTCTTTAAAACTAGACATTAAAAACAGAAATTGAAAATAGCTCAGCACGTGAGCCAAGGCTCAACTCACTTCTCGCAATATGAGTTGATTTTTAAAACAAAATTTGTAAAATAGATTTTGAAAATACCTCGGTATGTGACCCGAGGCTCAACTCACCTCTCGTAATATGAGTTGATTTTTGCAAAGCATAAATTAAAAAAAATCAATTGAAAATACATCGGCATGTGACCTGAGGCTCAACTCACCTCTCGCAATATGAGTTGATTTTTTTGACAAACATAAATTGAAAAAAAAGAAATTGAAAATATCTCAGCGTGTCCTGAGGCTGAACTCACATCTCGGAATATGAGTTGATTTTTTAGAAAAACAAAATTTGAAAAACAAAATTTGAAAATACCTCAGCGTGTGAGTCAAGGCTCAACTCACCACTCGCAATATGAGCTGATTTTTTTGAAACACAAAAATTGAAGAACAGAAATGGAAAACACCTCAGCGTCTTGAGGTTCAACTCACCTCTCGCAATATGAGCTGATTTTTTTGAAAGATAGAAATTGAAAATACATCAACGTGTCTTGAGGCTCAACTCATCTCTCGCAATATGAGTTGATTTTTGACAAACAAAAATTGAAATTACCTCAGCGTCTTGAGGTTCAACTCACCTATCGCAATATGAGTTCATTTTTTTTGAAAAACAGAAATTGAAAATACCTCAACGTGTCTTGAGGTTCAACTCACCTCTCGCAATATGAGCTAATTTTTTTAAAGACAGAAATTGAAAATACCTCAACGTGTCTTGAGGCTCAACTCACCTCTCGCAATATGAGTTGATTTTTGACAAACAAAAATTGAAATTACCTCAGCGTGTCTTGAGGCTCAACTCACCTATCGCAATATGAGTTGATTTTTTTTGAAAAACAGAAATTGAAAATACCTTGAGGCTCAACTCACCTCTTGCAATTGAGTTGAGTTTTGACAAACAAAAATTGAAATTACCTCAGCGTGTCCTGAGGCTCAACTCATTTCTCGCAATATGAGTTGATTTTTTTAGAAACATAAATTAAAAAAACGAAAATTGAAAATACCTCAGCGTGTCCTGAGGCTCAACTCACCTCTCACAATATGAGTTGATTTGAAAAGCAGAATTTGTAAGGCAAAAATTGAAAAACAGAAATTGAAAATACCTCAGCGTGCCCTGAGGCTCAACTCACCTCTCGCAATATGAGTTGATTTTTGAAAAACAGAAATTAAAAGCAGAAATTGAAAAACAGAAATTAAAAGAAGAAATTGAAAAACAGAAATTAAAAATACCTCAGCGTGCCCCGAGGCTCAGCTCACCTCTCGCAATATGAGTTGATTTTTGAAAAGCATAAATTGAAAAAACAGAAATTGAAAATACCTCAGCGTGTGACCTGAGGCCCAACTCACCTCTCGCAATATGAGTTGATTTTTTTGAAAGATAGAAATAAAAACATCAAAATACCAAAAGATGTCATCTGGTGGAACTCAGGTGTCCTTTCCTTTGATTCAGTACAGCTATCATCGAAATCTCTTGTTCTGCTGAAATATATGTATATGTCATGCATGATGTTATCATGAAATGCACATGTTTACCTTAAATGCCTTTATGCCTGCATGATCATGCTATGTGCCTTGGGCTTGCTTGTCATATGTCCCTTTCTGTCATGATTTTTGATGATCTGCGTTCATTGCTTTGACTCTTGACTTTCTATTCAGGCCCTGTACCCATCCTCTAGCTTCACGACTAATCTGCGTTTCTCAGATATCGCTCTTTTGCCCCTGGTTGAACTTTGTCCTTGCTTTGAGGCTCTTGTACTTATCAAATTCTTATCCAGGTAATGCTTAGCACTTCTTTTGTTTAGAGTATGTCATTTCACTATTTATCATGTAAATGAACCACATAATGAGATGCATGAAAATGGTCAGGTAGGGACAAAAGGATACCTCACACTTATTCATTTCAAATGTAGCAAACAAAGAAAGTTAATCAATGATAGTAAAAAAAAAATGTTATAAAGAGAAAGGGGATCGCATTTCAACAAATACAAATGCTCTAGATATTCAACACATGAACTCTTCCACGTTCTTCAATCAAGAATCTTTTCGAGCATGGCTTTCTTGCGTAAGAGATTTCGAGTTTTCAAAAATGCTTCAAATACTGTAGTCTCTCTGTTTGACCCACCGTTCAAAACGCCTTGCTTTTTAAGCCAGTGCTTGCTTCATTAGAACGCCCTTTAGGGTTTTCATCCTAATCTTTTGTGTTAATCAAGATGCCCTTTTCGGGTTTTCACCTTGATCCCTCTCTCTTTTTCTTTTTTCTTTTCTCTTGTTTTTTAAGATGCCCTTTTTCGGGTTTTCATCTTGATTTTCCTTTTTTTAAGCATAATATTTCTTCATAGCATCTGAATTCACTGGATTCGGTAACTCCTTCCCATCCATCTCAGTGAGAATCAAAGCTCCGCCCGAGAATGCCTTCTTTACGACATATGGTCCTTCCCAATTTGGTGCCCATTTTCCTCGTAAGTCCTTCTGTATTGGAAGAATCTTTCTCAGCACGAGTTCTCCTTAGTGGAATTCTCTTGGCCGTATTTTCTTGTCATGGGTTGTGATCATTCTCTTCTGGTACATCTGTCCGTGACAAATTGCCTTTAAACGTTTTTCTTCGATGAGGTTGAACTGGTCATATCGAGCTCGAACCCATTCTGCCTCCTCTAGTTTCGAATCCATTAAGACTCGTAAAGAGGGAATCTCAACTTCGATAGGTAGCACAGTTTCTATTCCATAGACCAGAGAGAAAGGAGTTGCCTCCGTAGATGTCCGTACAGATGTGTGATATGCATACAAAGCAAATGGTAGCTTCTCGTGCCAATCTTTATATATCTCAGTCATTTTCCCAATAATCTTCTTAATATTCTTATTGACTGCTTCAACAGCTCCGTTCATTTTCGGACGATAGGGTGACGAGTTATGATGCTTTATTTGAAACTGCTCACACACTTCCTTCATCATTTTGTTGTTCAGATTCAAGGCGTTATCTGAAATGATTCTCTCAGGCAAACCATATCGACAAATGATTTCCTTTTTCAAAAATCTGCAAACTGCAGTCTTTGTCACATTGGCAAACGAAATAGCTTCTATCCATTTTGTGAAGTAATCAATAACCACAAAAATAAACCGATGTCCATTAGAAGCTTTTGGGGAAATTGGTCCTATAACATCCATGCCCCATATAGAAAAGGGTCACGGAGAAGTCATGACATGAAGGGGCGAAGGGGCTACATGAATCTTATCGCCATAAATTTGACATTTGTGGCATTTTCTTGCAAAACTAATGCAGTCCCTTTCCATCGTTAGCTAGTAGTAATCGAGTCTCATAATCTTCCTGGCCATAGTGAAACCATTGGCATGTGTCCCACAAATTCCCTCGTGGATATCTTCAAGTATTTTTCTGGCTTCAATAGCATCTACGCATCTCAAGAGCACTTGATCTTTTCCCCTTTTGTAAAGGATGTTCCCATCAAGAACAAATACTGCTGCCATTCTTCTGATTGTTCGTTTGTCATTCTCATTTGCTTGTTCGAGATACTTTTGGTTCTTGACATATTCTAAGATATCATGGAACCATGGCCGTCCATCTGGCTCTTTTTCAATGCTGAAACAATGTGCAGGGACTTCATATATGCTCATTTGAAGAGGCATTATTTCTGTTTCTCTGTTTGCTTTGAACATTGAAGCCAAAGTGGCCAGGGCATCAGCCAATTGGTTTTCTTCTAGTGGGAGGTAATTAAAATTTATTTCTTCGAATTCTTTAATTAGCTCTGCCACTAGATCACTGTATTTGACCAGTTTCAAATCTCTCACTTCCCAATCTCCACGGATTTGGTATATCACCAAGGCTGAGTCTCCGTATACCTCTAAAGTTTTGATGTTTCGTCCAATTGTTGCACGAAGTCCCATGATACAAGCCTCATATTCTGCTATGTTATTGGTACAGAAAAAGTTCAGCCTGGCAGTGAGTGGGTAATGGTTTCCTTCTGGTGATACTAAGACTACTCCAATCCCATGCCCCAATGTATTCGATGCACCATCAAAGTTCATCTTCCATGACTTTTCTTTTGATGACTCACATTCTTTTTCTGTAATGCACATCAAGTATTCATCTGGGAAATCAAATCTCAATGGCTCGTATTCCTCCGTTGTTCGAGTTGCTAAGAAGTCAGCTATTGCGCTCCCTTTTATCGACTTTTGGCTCACATAGACGATATCATATTCTGATAGTAAGATCTGCCATCGTGCCATTCTTCCTGAGAGTGCAGGTGATTCCATCATGTACTTTATTGAGTCTAACTTTGAAATTAGCCATGTCGTATGATACAACATATATTGCTTGAGTCTCCGAGCTACCCAAACTAGAGCGCAACAGTATTTTTCTATGGACGAATACTTTGCTTCATATTCAGTGAATTTTTTGATAAGGTAGTAGATCGCATTTTCTTTCTTTTCGGATTCGTCATGTTGCCCCAACACGCAACCCATTGAATTCTCGAACACAGTCAAATACAATATCAATGGTCTTCCCGGCATTGGTGGTACTAGCACTGGAGGACTAGACAAATACTGTTTTATCTTGTTAAAAGCCACTTGGCACTCCTCATTCCATTCTCCAAGATTATGTTTTCGAATGAGTCGAAAGATTGGGTCGCATTGGTTGGTAAGTTGAGCGATAAATCGGGCGATGTAGTTTAATCTCTCTAAAAATCCTCTGACTTCTTTTTGCGTGCGTGGAGGTGGTAACTCTTGAATGACTTTTATTTTATCTGGATCAACTTCAATGCCTCTCTCGCTGATAATGAAGCCAAGCAATTTTCCTGAGGTAGCCCCAAACGTACATTTGACCGGATTGAGCTTTAGTTGGAACTTTCTCAGTCTGTCGAACAACTTCTTCAGGTTCACTACATGCTCTTCTTCCCCTCGGGATTTAGCAATCATATCGTTGACATAGACCTCTATTTCTTTATACATCATGTCATGGAATAACGTTACCATAGCCTTCTAATATGTTGCCCCAGCATTCTTTAACCCAAATGGCATCACCTTGTAGCAGAATGTTCCCCACATTGTTACGAAGGTAGTTTTCTCCATATCCTCAGGGGCCATCTTAATCTGATTATACCCCGAGAATCCATCCATGAAAGAAAACAATGAATGTTTTGTTGTGTTATCCACCAACGTATCAATGTGTGGTAAGGGAAAATTATCTTTAGGACTTGCTCGATTCAGGTCACGATAATCCATGCATATTCATACTTTGCCGTCTTTCTTTGGTACCGGAACTATGTTGGCCACCCACTCTAGATATTTGGAGGTTTGTAGGAAGCCAGCATCAAATTGCTTCTTGACTTCCTCTTTTATTTTCAATAACATCTCAGGTCTCACCCGTCTTAGCTTTTGTTGAATGGGTTTGCATTCTGGCTTCAATGGGAGCTTATGGACCACTACATCTTCATCCAATCCTAGCATATCCTGATATGACCATGCGAATACATCTTTGTACTCACGGAGCAAAGCAATCAAATTATGCCTGGTGCCCCCTGAAATAGAGGTCCCAATCTTCACTTCTTGCTTCCTTTCTTCAGCTCCCAAGTTTATTACTTCAACAAATTCTTGATAAGGCAAAATCTGTTTATCCTCTTGTTCCACTATTCTTAGCAAGTCAGGAGACGAGACATAGTCTTCAGCATTTTCTTCGGCTTCGAATTCTCCTAAACAAACAGCCTTCTCAAAATCGATTTCAGGACTCGTAACGGGTTTGTTCATGCAATTGATATCTGAGCACCTGAAAGTTGAATGAAAAAAGAAACTATAGAGGGGCATCCAAGTATTGAAACCAACAAACTGAATGTTATGGTATGGCATGAGACAAATGTAAAGATAGGCTATGAAATGATTATGGAATTAGTGATAATGCGAAAAATCGTGACAAAATGCATCTTCATTAATATTCATTTAAATGATAAAGAGCGAATGCAAGCTCTTACAAAAGAATTTTATTATATCTAGGGACATAACAGAATGTTAACGTTTGAGCATTACTCTAAAGACTTATAAACTATAAGAAGATCCTCGGCAGTCCAATTGTTCAACATGAAACCCGGGAGACAAGAGCGTATCTTTGAGACGTCTTTACTCGCGTCAGCTCCTTTGTCAATGACATTTATACTGATATTCTGAAAACCCTCTTCGATCATTAACATTGTGCTTTGTGCACTATACTGCCCTGGGTGTATCATTCCTGCAGACGTAAATGTTCTTGACAAATAAGGGAATTCCATGGGCTCCCATTCTGGTTCTCGGCTTAATGTTCTCGCGATCCTTCTTTCCTGATTTTTCTTCCACTGCTTTCTTCTTTGACGCATGTCTGGCTGGAACCCTAAACCGTATCGAGCCTTATGGTGTACTGGCTTTAGAGCCCTAACTATTCCTTGCAGATATCTCCCTAAACCTCTTCTCACTCGAGCTCCCCTTTCTACAGTCAACTTGACACCCATTCTGGTGTTTCTCGACAGTTTTGGCACCGAAATTCTATTTCCCTCAGCGACAAAAGTGGCATTGACAAATTCAAGGGATCGGAAGGAACATTCCACTGCGTTTTTGCTTACTTCAAGATATGGCGCATCAGCAGAGATAGATGCGATAATGTCTTCTTCTCCCTCGACAGTGACCAAACAACCATCCATGATGAACTTTACTTTTTGATGGAGAGAGGATGGAACTGCTCCAGCAAAATGAATCCAGGGCCTTCCCAAAAGGCAGTTATACGAGGGTGTGATGTCCATGACTTAGAACTCGACATTGTAAATGTCAGGGCCCACTTCTAAAGGGATATCAATCTTTCCCATAACTTCACGCCTTGTCCCATCGAATGCCCTTACCGTGGAATGACAGAGCCTTAAATAGGACAGATCTATCGAAATTCTGGAAACGTGGCCAAAGGCATGACATTGAGTGCCGAGCCATTATCGATAAGCACATTCGGTATTATGTAGCCCTTGCAACGAGTCGTAACATGTAGTGCTTTCACGGAGCCTCTACCATTAGGTGGTATTTCGTCATCACTAAAAGAAATGAAATTATCCGCATTCAAGTTGTTCACCCATCTGTCCAGCTTCTCCACAGATATATTGTTTGCCACGTAAGCTTGATTCAACACCTTCAGCAAAGCGTTCCGGTGTGGCTCCGAATTTAGCAGCAGAGATAAAACTGAGATTCGTGCTGGTTGCTTATTCAATTGTTCCACCACATTGTATTCACTGTGTTTGATAAATTTCAAGAACTCCTGTGCTTCATCCTCATCTACAGGCTTTTTTGTTTCTTGCACGGGTGGAATTTCTTGCTCGACTTCGGCTTCAAGCATCACTGCTTTCCCTTTTTGCTTCCAGTCACTGTTCTTCTTCACTGGTTCAACCTCTTTCGAATAACATTTTCCACTTCGGGTAAAATGACCTACCTCTCCAACATCTCCATTATGGCTTTGAGCTTTTCATCTTCCGATGTGACGATATTGATGTCATATTTCCATGGTACGGCTTTGTCGTCATTGACGGGAAAGGAGACGGTACTTTGATTATCTTTTTTGTTTCACCGGCTCTTTCATCGCGTCGTAATAAATTACTAACGGTCGATCCGCGCTATAAGGGAGACCTGATGACTGGTTGTCAGAGGTGCATACTTCTCTTTCGTTGGTCTCTTCCCTCTTGTTAAGACCTTAATCTCCTTATTATCCATCCGGTCTTGAAGCAACCTTTTAAATTCCTCACACGACTGAATGTCGTATCCTACAATTTCATGGAAATTGCAAAAACTTTGACCTTCTTCTCCGAGAATTCTATCGGGGTGACAAAGCAATCCTTTCTTAACCAGTACCTCCCAGATTTTCTGCAGAGGCGTCCTTACTTCTGAAACACATCTTCTGACTTTCCATTCGTCCTCTTTCCCCACTGTGCTCACATTCCCTTCAGCATAGTTAGGGAACAGGTTCTCAGTTGCGTTACTGGCACTATCAAACCGTAGGATACTCGCGTCAATGAGTCATTGAACTCTCCTCTTAACGGCTAGGCAATTCTCTGTGGAATGCCCCTGGTTCCCCGCGTGGTATGCACAACTAGCGTTTGGATCATACCACTTTGGGTATGGAGGTTTAAGGGGTGCCATGTAATGGGGAGAAATCAGTTGTTTCTCCAAAATTTTTGGGTACAATTCCTCATACGACATAGGGATAGGAGTAAATTGCGATCTCTCGGGATTAGACCTTGTTGGTCTTGGTTCGTTTCTGGGCTGGCTTTGAGCTGGTACCATGTTTTGTGGGAATGTGGTGATGGGTCTTTGGTTGTTCGTGGCGTATACGGGGTAGGAAAGAGGTGGTGCTTGGTAGTAAGGGGTTTGAGGGGGATAATAGAAATTTAGAGGTGGATAGCTTCGAGGTCGGAGTTGGTTTGGATATGGATTAGGGGCATAACGGCTTTCCATTCCCACCATGTGGGCTTCTGGTTCTTTCTTCTTTATGGGCACTGTCCTTTTTGAACCTTCTGAACTTTCCATTCTGCCGCTCTTGACGGCATTCTCTATGAGCTCACCGGATATTACAATATCCGCAAAATCCTTCGTGGCACTTCCCACTAGTTTGTCATAAAATGGCGTTTTTAAGGTGTTGATAAAAAGGACGGTTATCTCCGTTTTCGTTAGTGGGGGTTCCACTTGGGTTGAGACGTCCCTCCATCTCTGCGCGTAATGTCTAAAAGTTTCTGACGGCTTTTTCTCCATCATTTATAAAGTCATCCGATCAGGCACCATATCTGATACATGATTGTATTGCTCACAGAATGCCGACGCCAAGTCTTTCCAAGATCTGATCCTTTCCTTACTGAGTTGGTTGTACCACCGAAGAGCCGATCCTACTAGACTGTCTTGAAAACAATGTACAAGTAGCTTATCTTCGTTCATGTAACCGGTCATTTTTCTACAAAACATGACAAGATGTGCTTTTGGACATCTTGTCCCATCGTACTTTTCAAAATCAGGCACCTTGAACTTCAGAGGCAGGATTAGGTCAGGTACCAAACTGAGTTCTTTAGCACCTAGTACCGAGAAGGCTTCAGTGCCTTCTATTGCTTTGAGTCTTTCTTCCAAACTCCTATACTTCTCTTGAGCCTCGTGATCATCTATTTTCAACTTGGCTATTTCGACTGGATCATCTAAATCTGGAACTACAGGATTGGCAGGGGTTGCTCCGGGATTTGACATAAATGTTCCTTGCCCTAGATGGGCAAATGGCATAGGTCGTTGTTCCAAGCCTGTGGATTCCCCTTGAGTATACCCCCTTTGTGCTACGTGGGCATGTGGTGGAGTGAATCCTGGGGAATAGAGTGGATCCTAGTCATGATTAATTCTTGATTGAGGTTACGTACTGTCGGGGTTCTGCATGGGTCATTTTTCTTTGACCAAAACTGATATCATCTCCATCATTCTAGCCATTTGATCCTTTTGTTCAAGTGATTCCTCTCGAGATCTTGCTATCAAATCCCTCGTTTCTTACTGTGACTTAGCCAGTTGTTCTTGTAATTCCTTCTGGACTCTTTCCATCCTTTCGATTCTTTCATTAAACTCAGCCTCCATTGCTCTAGCTTGTTGACGCGTTTTATACGAATGGTGTGGTTCCAGATTTGAAGTGTTGCAACTGCGAATTATATGATTCTAACCTTAGCGAATGATTATGGGATATGTATATACAATGAATGAATACAAAAAGAGGCGTTGATTCCAATTCAATTTCATTAGAAGAACTTCACTAGAAGAAAAAATTCTTTACATAGAATGGATGATTACATATACGACTTCGCCCTAATGCTCAAAGTTTTAACTTTCCTAAGAAGCCAAGCTAAGCTTCGGCCTCGGTCTGATTCCGACTCGTACTTTAAACTCAATATATCAGCCTGAACTGCTAAGGTTTACAAGTGATCAGCTATCTCCCGAACCTGAGCTATAGCTTCGCCCATGACATAGTCTCTATCTCTAATCTGGTTTTGAGAGTGATGAAGCTGTTCTCTGTAATGGTCGTTGTTCGTCTCAAGAAGTTCCACTCGAATTTTGCTATCTCGCAGTGCGGTCTCGAGTTCTTCTATTTTCCCTTTCAACTCTTCGATCCTGCTCAGACTAGCCTTTAACTTAATTATCGAATTATGGCTACGATGTTGCTGAAGTAATCTTTCCAATTTAGCCACCCGAGCTCGTAACTTCTCCTTTTCGTTTTGGGTTTCTAACAAACTCTTCTTCAGAGTGTCCTCTCGTACTCGAGCATCTTAAAATCTTTTCTCCCAATGGTCGGTTCTAGTCTTTTCCTCTTTAATCTCTTGACGCCATTGCTCCGACGTTTTACCTAATCCGGCAATTTTTATCGTTATACGAAGCTTATTGTAATCGGTTTTTAGACTATCTAAATCTTCCTCGGCCTTGTTCTTTCCTTTCCTTAACTTCTCGGCCTCTAGCTTGTGGATATCGACGTCTAACCCCAACTTCATTTTATCTTCTTCTAGTTGCTTTATCTTCTTCCCCAACTCCGAGTTTCTTTTCTCAAAATCTTGCTTAATGATCTCTAACTCGGATGGGATGACCCGTAAATGCTCCTCTATCGGTTGTATGTTCCCTTGATTCTGCCTAGGGATGTTGTCGTTGACTCTCCTACCCCACCACCATTTATACTTGGGGGTCGTCATCGGGCCTGTAGTGAATCCTTACATTGTTCGAGTTTGGTTCCATGCATCTGATATCTCGCGAACCCTCTTTTTATAATTGTTGTCTTTATAGGGGAACTCACATTGTACCAACCCTTGTGTCACCGGTATAAACTGCCTTGATCGATACTGCCTTAACATCATCAGTGGAGCGTATCCAATGGCTCCCCATATTCCAGCCAGAGGGACCCAGTCAAAATCACCGCACCTATATAAGATCTCGTCAGGAATCAACCACGGAGCCCTCCATTCAACGTCTTCGGCCCGTAAATTTTGGAGAATAGTTATCCTCCTCTCTTCGGAGATGTCGTCCCGCCTCGATGTGGCCACTAATTCTCTTAATGGGGAATAATCCTTAGAGAATACCCGATAGGAGACCTTCTCCACCTTCCAAAAATGACAGTGGAACCAAGCCAAAAGAAGCTGTGCGCAACCAATAAATCTTTCCTCGCCTGATCTCTAGCATGTATTCAAGGATCGGAAAGTTTCTGCTAGGATTGCCGGGACGGGTGTGGTACCTTTATCAAGTCGATCGAATAAATCTGAGATGGCTTCATCTATGTGTCCAAATGCTTTAGGAAAGACGATCAAACCGTAGAGACTTAAGGCAAAAACATCAACCCTTTTCTTCGAATCCGGGTGCGCAAGAATAAAATCCCTCAAATTCCTCCAAAGAATACATTTACTATCCCATTTTTGCTTGATGCGGGCAGCAACCCATTGCTCGCTCATCCCCGTGATATTCATTAATTTCTTCAAAAAGAGAGGGACATTAACAGGTCTTGAATAGGCCCTATCGGCCTGAATCTTCAGGCAATAACGCCATGTATTCCTCCACCGTAGGTATTAAATCAACTTCTTCGAAAGTGAAGCAACTGTAAGCGGGGTTCGAAAATTGCGCGAGGGCCCGGAACAAGTACTTGTCCACCTTTACATCGAGCAAATAGGGTAGGTCGCCGTAGTTACAGTAAAAGAGTTATTTGACTTCGCCATTCCAACTATTCCATATATCCCTTAACTCTTGCAGGTCGTTCTGAGTCACACTGATGCGAGTGAAATCCCACAACTCCGATTCACATCCCTCGGTCAAACTATCTCCTTTCTCCTATTACGTTCTCTTAGACCACACTCGGACGGCCGCATTATCCTCCATTCTATCAAGAAATCCTTTTTCCATGCTAAACTCTTCTAATTAGTAACCGAACTTAAATCAAGACCCTTTTATGATGAAATGTCATGCGAAAATGATCAAAATACAACAAGTTAGTATTATATACAAAGAATAGAATTCAAAGCAAATAGTGAGTAAATAAGCACCTAATCAGGTAACCACTAGGGTTTGGTGTGGTTCTACTTAGGGTAGGCTCCTAGGGCTCATTACATGTAGTTTGGTTCTAAAGTAAAGGTACCTGAACCAGAAGATTCCTCGATCCTCACCATTATAGGTTCATATAGACCGAGTTTGATTCAGGGGAATACATTTCCCTACGGCTATACGAAGGTGAAAACCTCACGAAGACGCAAGTACGGATGTATCCCGAAAGCGATCCACTATCCTATACGGAGGTGAAGACCTCACGAAGGAGTAGTTTTTCACTTCCACTTAAGAGGGTGAAATTGACCAATAATGCGATGCGATATGCAAAGATACCTTAAAGAATTAAACCACTTAAAGCAAGCATATTATGAAGAGAGTCGCGAAAATAACAGACAACATGCAATGCAGTAAATTTAAAATCGATTTTCGATTTTTGACAAAAGACAAAAAATAATCAATTTAAGTGTAATACCCTGAAAATTTTTACAATAAGATTAATATCCTTGATATAGTAAAATAAGGAAATAAAGTGACATAAAGGGGAAATTTTGAGTTATGTCAATATTAAAAAGTATATTCTGATATATTAATTCAAAAAAGGACTAAATTGTAAAAGTGAGAAAAGTTTTGTTGCACAAGAGTAAATACTCAAAATTTAAGGGGTTAAGTGTAAATATAAAAAATTTGAAGGACCAATAGTGTAAATATTTTAAGAGTGGAATGATCTAGAAACTAAGGAAAATGGATGAATTAGGACCAAATTGAATAGGTGAAGAACTATGAGGGATTAAATTGCAATTTTACCAAAATTACATGATGACTCAAGGATGGAATTTTAAAAGATAATAAAGGGCAAAATGGTCAATTGAAAGAGAGAGAAATCTAGAAAGTAATGATGATGTTGATGATATTTTATGATTATTTAATTAGATATATATTATTTTAATGAGATATTTTATTATTATTTTATTATTAATTATTTAGTATAAAAGGAAGGAAAGCTGAAGAATTTTCATCATCTTTCCATGCATGCAGCCAACGTTAGAAGAGAAGGAAATAATGTTTTTAAGATTAGTATCAATAGAACAAGGTAAGTATATCAAGATTTCAATATGTTTTTAAGTTTGTTATTATTGATAAAACATGGAAATAATGTTATAGTAGAGTTTTCTTACATAAGGTCTTATGTTCTAGATGTGTTAGTGAAGAGAAAATAAGAGAAAATGATGAGAAATGGTGTAGAAAAAGAAAATAAGGATGTTATAACATGGTAATTAATATCTTGTACTAAAACAGTTTTGGACAGCAGCAGTAGTCTAAGTTTGAAAAATCATCAAAAATTATAGAAATCTAATTATAGGATGAATAAAATATGAAATTAAAGATTATTAAGTCTAGTTTCTTATAGAAGAAATGATGTAAGCAATGGAATTGTAAATCATGAGATATGATGAATTTTGTGAGACAAGGTCAGAATGATTTCGGGTTTCCCTATTCTGAATTTGTAAAATCATAAAAAAATGGATAAAAATAATTAGGGGCTTAAATTTATATTTTTAGAATCCTGAATGAGTATGTTTTCAATATAAACAAACATGAACATCATTCGAATTCTGTACAAGGAGATAATTAATTTTTAGTGAAGAAGGGTCAGAACTGTCAGACAGCAGAACAGGGATAACTTTAAAGAATAAACTGTACTTATTGGCTAAACTAAAAATTATGAAAATTTTATGGTAAGAATATATATGAGTCTAGTTTCAAGTAAAATTAGTGTATCCTAATTTTGAGTTCTATAGCTCCAGATATAAATAATTTAGTGACTATGACACAGATGGACAACTTGAATATTCATAAAAGTAAATAATAAAAATTATGGATAATGTTACTTACAAGTGTGTTATCTACATTAAGGATGTGGAATGGAGAGGAGGAGGAGGAAAAATATGTATGCATATTCATCTAGCATGGCTAATTTGCATATTTTAGGCTCAGGGACTAAATTGAATAAAAGTAAAACTTTATGGGCAATTTTGTAAAAATGTCAAAAATGACCAAATTGCATGAAATGAATTATTTTATTATTTAAATTACAAAATTGAATGAAATTATTAATTTAGTTCAAGATTGGGGGAAAACATGTTTTAGGGATTAAATTGAAAAGTGTTGAAATTATGGAAAATTCTGATATTTTATAGAATTCATGGACTGTTATCAATATATATGAGAATAATAGCTGGAAATAAGGATTAAATTGCAAGAATTTTATTTTCCTGACCTTAAGGATGAAATCATCATTAATTAAAAGTTTAGGGGCAAAATGGTAATTTTACCTAGAGCATTAATTAAATGCATTAGAATATGAAATGAATGAAAATGATGATCAAATTTATTTATAAAGATCCGGACGACTCAAATATGAGACTTGATCGTGGAAAAGAAAAGATATCGGATTAATGAAATTATAAACACAAACAAGCAATGAGGTAAGTTTGTGTAACTTGAATTGTATTTTAAATACTTGAAATATGTGATTATGTGATGAAAATATGATTTGAATGTTCAATTCATGATATTTGATAAAATATTGATAATACTCGATATAAATTAAAAATAAATCTCGGTTGAATGAAAGGAAAATTCGATGGATCTCTGAAAAGGAATTGACGGTAAAAAGGATCTAGCCCGGACGGGAGATCCTATCCTGATATAGCCCTCCCGAAGAATACGTGTAAATGGATTTAGCCCGGACGGGTAATCCGAATTAGGGTCTGAATTTAGCCTGGACTGGTAATTCAGATCCAAGCTCATTAGAGTAATTGTCGTTGCAGGGGATTTAGCCTGGACTGGTAATCCCGACAATACTCTATGAGTTTATATTATAGGGGATTTAGCCTGAACTGGTAATCCCACTATAAGGATGAGGTTTGCGGGAGTGTGCTCTCTGATATGAAATGCGTAAGACCATGGTTGAAAGATACCATGGCAACCTGATATGAAATGTGTAAGACCATGGTTGAAAGATACCATGGCAGCCTGATATGAAACGTGTAAGACCATGGTTGAAAGATACCATGGCAACATGACGGGAAATAAATAAGACCATGGTTGAAAGATACCATGGCAACGTGACATGAAATGAATAAGACCATGGTTGAAAGATACCATGGCAACATGACAGAAAATGAGTAAGACCATAGTTGAAAGACACTATGACATCATGTCAAAGATAAATAAGACCGTGGATGGGAGACGCTATGACATTTGTTGAACAATTGATATTCAGGTAATATGTATCAGATGACGAATGGTTATATGAAATAATTATAAAGATAGATAAACGAAATAAGTATAAGTACATGGAATATAATTTATGTTAAGTTTGATATAAACTATTACCGGAATAAATATACATAAAATATATGGAAATGATAGAGCATGAAATATTGATATAATGAAATGAATGATATATGCTTATGAAGAAACGGTAAGTATTTAAATTTTTTTTAGTGATCTGTAAATGGTAGTAATGCTCTGAAACCCTGTTCTGGCAGCGGATACGGGTTAGGGGTGTTACATTAAGGCTCGACTCTCGAGGTCCCCAGTGGAGTCGCCAAGCTGTCGAAACCATTCTTTTGAAAACGGGGATCGACTTTGTTTGAAAGTGAAAATTAAAATGGGAGTCGCCACCAATCTTTTATCAGGTGTGATCGGATCACCTTTGTTTTAATAAATCAATTTTAGTTTACTAAAATAGGGCCTTTGGTCTACGAAACTTGAGAGAATGAGTTCGGGAGTCGGTTACGTGCAAGGAAGGATTAGCACCCTTGACACGCCCAAAAAATTGGTACCGAATTGATTAGTTAGTGTCTTAATGTCGAAAATTAAAAATCGGGAAGGGACTTGAAATGCGATCTTTTCTATTAATACTGATTTTAAAATTCTTGAATTAGCTTAAATCGATTGGTTTAAAGATTTCCTTATCTCGAGATATCGGAGTATCACATCCCGTAAGTTAGGACACAATACCATGAATTCCCGAGCACAAGGTCGTCTTTTAATTTAAATTGGAAATCCGTGCATTTCAAAACTCAAAAGGATATTTAGCTATTTAGAACCAACAAGAGAACCAAAACCCCGTAAGTTAGGGCACAATTCTTCGATGTTCCAAAATGCGAAACATTGCCTTATTTATTGAAATTAGTAAAAACATGAATAAAATCTTTAAAGTAATGAACAACAGAATGATATAAAATAGGCGGGAGACAAAAATAAACGAGTTGGAAATACATTGAAACAAATAATAAATATGACAACAATATTAAAACAATAACAATGCATGCGATATATTAAACGTAATAATAGTATCCAATGTGAAATAAAAACAACTAATATATACATAATAAAGATATTAAGAGTATGTACGTAAAATATATATATTTATAAATAGTTATAGTGTTAGAAATATACTATATATAGTGTTTGAAGTATATACATAAAATAGTAAAAATATAACTAGTAATGTTAAGATATATATAATATATACATATGTATAAAATAGATATAAAAAAGATTTTTAAAAGATTATCCATATAAGAGTTAAATCTTTCAAAATGTTCATATAAGAGCCTAATTTCTATAAAAATGTTTAAACAAGAATTTTACACACACTTCAATACAATTTGAGTTAAAATTAAATGAATTCTAACATATTTAAAATAAAATACATGACAATTGAATTGATATTACTTGAAAATAAAAGAAAATAATAACATAATTTGAGACATAATTTAATTGAGCACTTTCAAAAAAGATTTACTCTTATTTAAGCACTTTGAATGTTTGACATCCATTTGAGCACTTTAATAAAAGTTAAACCCTTATATGAGCATTTTAAAAAGTTTAATTGTAATGTAAACAACCCCTAACAAGTTAAGCACCAATTTGAACATTTAATCTACGAAATATAAGAACCTAACATTGAAGAAATAAATTTCTTTTTTTGTTTTTAGTATTACATAATTTCCGAGTTGGCTTTATTATATTTTTTAAAAATAATACGTCAGCATTAAAAAAATGCCATTTTAGTTTCACAAATGCAGCTCATGTATGAACTACAAAAGTCCAGAAAAATCCTTATTTTAACACATTTAATTTTTTTTTCCTTTATTTATTAATCATTACCCTTGTGCGGGTAATCTTTGGCTCAATTTGAGCATTTAACCAACCAAATTGTGCAAACTTTTGGCCAATCATTTTCATTCGAGGCAGCAAGAACAGTATCGGTTCTGAAACTGTTCTTTTCTCCCACAGATGCATTGGGTGATATTTGCTTTGTCATTGGTTAATGTTCAGTTTTCATCTATGAAAATCACCGGTAAGTCCAAGCGGCCATTCTAAGGAACCAATTTCTCTTGCTCGAATGTGGCTGATTGTAGTATTCAAAGCATCCTAAATCCTTTGGCTTCGTTGATGAATACTTAAACTAGTAACCACCCCCCCCCCGCCCCCCCCCCAAAAAAAAAAAAAAACCAAAATTGATTATCACTTGAAGAAAAACTAGTTCATAGATGAATTTAAATCAGAACATAAAGCAACCATACGAGCATAGCCCCATCTAAGTTTCTAAAGTTGCTAACTTTCAATCATCTTACGGAAGTTAGGAACTTGAATAACTAGTGCCTTTGGCAGATAAATTAAAATCCATAAATAAAAAATAGAAGGGTTCAGATTTCATTGGAGTACAGAAAGTTGTCCCTTGTTCTACAATTCAAATTCATATTAAATACATAGATCGTCTCAAAACTATATAAACATTATTGACTCAAAATTAAACCAAATATGAAGTGGGATTTTAGAGAGGAAGCACCTTCTTGACAATATCCTGACTGAGAGCAGCAATCTGGGAATCAAGTGACTTGATAGTCTCTTCTTTTTGATTCTCCAAATTAGCCAAAGCCTCCTGCAATTCAGCCTCAACTTTCTTCCTCCCTTCAGCCAGTTTCTCCTCAACTTCCAACTGAGTCTCCTTCTTCATCTTGTTCAAAGCGGCTGCAATCTCAGCCCTTGCAGCTCTCATAATTGCCGCTGCTTGTTCTTCAAGCTGCTTCACTTCCTCAGACGTGTCCTTCACACTGGCAAGTTTCTCCTTTATGGCAGCATCTCTCTCATCCATGAATTTCCCGAGTGGGGTAAAGTAGACCTTGTCAAGAGCAAACATGAGGAACAAGAACTGGACCATCATGATGGGGAGGGTTAAGTTGAAATCGAAAAGAGCGGCCTTTTCTATTTCTGCAGCAACAGAAGGTGGGGCAAAGGATAAAGTGGTGACTGTGAAGAGGGAGATAGATTTGAGAGTGGTGGACGAGAGTGAGGGGATTTGTTGGGTTTTCAAGAACTTTGGAGTGGGGAGTTTTGGGAGGGAAAGTTGTGGGATTTGTTTGAGTTTGGGTTTGGAAAAGAAGGATGATGAAGCAGCAATGGAGATTACAGGCTTTGAGGAAGCCATTATCATGCTGGCCATGGCTTCTGGTTTGAGGAAGTAAGGGAAATGACAGACTCTTTTGAGTTTTAGATGTCGATACGATGTGAGATTGTGTTGTGCAAATTGAAAGGAAAAAAGGTTTTTTTTTTCAATTTTTTTGTGGAGACGGTGAGCATGAAGTTTTGCAGAAGGTTATCTCATTCTTTGCCACACAAATTGATGAGGTTATGGTGGACTGAATGACTGAGTCAGGTGGTGTGGGGAAAGTGGGCTTTGGATCAGATAATGGGTCAAATGGTACTTTTTCATCGACCCAATAGAAAATTTGGGGTTCTTTGTTCCATCATAGTTGGTTGGGTACACCAAAGATTTAAAGGGCTCAAAAAAATTGGAAATTTAAATGAAAATCAAAGTTACAAATCCTACCCTAAATCAAAATACTAGATGTTGATGATGCTAACTAAATTTGTATTCAATTTTTCAGTAAGATGTGACAGCATGTTGAGAACTAAAAGAGCAGGAAAAGCCTATATAAATGTTAAATCTAATCGAGTTGAACCGAACCGAATTGAATATGCTATTACCCTAAAGCTATAATGATTTTCATTGAACTTTTCACAAGAAAGCACACATACTACGGCAACCTCGGTTTTTGAAAGTTCCTGCTCTTTTAAGGGATGGAAGCTTTGAACATGTGGACCGTAAGCGTTCACACCTGCCTTTTTGTATCTCACTATCCTTGTATCCTTCTTCGTTTTTAAGTTCACCTTCCACAGAGCTTGATAATGGCCTGCATATTTCGAATACGATGACAGGATTATAGCACTATGGATGATATCCTAATAAAAATAGCAATACTTTTACTGATGTAAAGAGCCATACGTGTATGAATGCTCTTGAGGAACAGTCTGTTTAACTTTTTGAACCTTTGTCGAGATATGCCTAGTGAAATGAAGCTGAAGAGGAAAAAACGAATAGAGATTAACACATTTAATTGTGGGACAAAAATATGATATCAATGTTGTAAGAGCAGAGGAAACATGGGACAAACCTGATCATCATCCTTGATGCCATACTTTTCGATAAGATCAGCGTCTGTGATCAACTTCACATCACCATAAGACAAGCAAAAGTGTCCCCAAACACGTCCCCTCCATGATGTATTATGCAGATTCATATGAATTCATATCACAAAAAAGCAATATAATGTCAATAACACAGATCAATTGGCCCATAGGTAGAGTAGCCAAACTTGAATATTAGACATCATGTGTGGGCAGGGTAACATGCAATAACAACAAAACGAATTGGCTATGATACTACGTTAAGAATCTGGCCTAGAACCAATTTGCATCCATGAGAGGCCAAACTTGAATAGGGAAGGGATTTTCAGACAATGAAATAAGTGAAGTTACCATGAAATCTTGTCAGGACCTTCGTCTGGCATATGACAAAAGACATTCTGGACCCCCAGCTTGAGATCTGCAACGGTAGCCGACTTTAAAACTTCAATAACTGCAAGAAAAACTGATGTTAATGGAACACAAAAACAAGTGAAATGTAATTATGGCATTTGGGATGGGAAAAGAAAGGAGAGAAAAAAGTACCAAAGGAAGAGCCATCCAATTTCCGAATGGAGAGATTGAGGGTCTCTTCAGGAAGCTTAGAATAAGAGAAAGTTTCGTGAGTTGAACCATCAGCGGCAACCGCAGGGGATGATGAGGTTGACTTCCCTGGAAGCCTCTCCAAAGAAGCTGTTGAGGTAGAAATTTCCTCCACTTCGAGTCCCGACATGCTGTCAATATGTCAAGAAGAAAACAGAAGAAACAAAAAACAAAAAACAAAGCAAAACAACTATAGGAAAAGATATATAAAAGGACCAGGAGAATATATCGGGTGGGGTCCCTGAACACACCAGATGTCAAAGGCTCAACCCATTTTAGGGAGAGAAACTTTGATTCTTTGGCGACATGGGACGACCTTTGTGTGTCGTTGGAGATTCAGAGAGAGGAGGAGGGAATGGGCGTTTCTCGTTACTTCCTATGTTTGCTATATTTGGAAGGCTTTTCAGGGGCCAAATGAAACTGAGAGGAGATTGACAGTTTGAGAATCTCAAGGGTCAGGTGGTCAGGTTCTCATTTATTAGACACGCCCCCTTTTTTTTTTTCCTTTTACAATATACATATATTTGGTATAAATGCTTCTTCAGTTCACCTGTTAGGCCATTTGCATTCCGAGAAAAACCAGAGAATTACTCAGAAAGAAAATGTGTTTGTCGATGTGACTCGCTCTGCCAAGAGCCCTACAAGTTCACAGGCTGAGGGTTACATTACACATGTCCGGTATTGTCTCCTTACATTGCCGAGAGCTTTGGCAAGTTAACGGAGTGTTTGATTAGGTGAAAACACAACAATTGAAGACTACCATGGCATAAAAGTCATGACTTTAAGGGAAGATGCCACCACTTGCCATAAGCCATGAGGTCAAATCCAACCGTGCGGAAACTCTTCAATTGGCACATGGTTCCACCTATTTTAGGCACTACCAGGCACCCCACTCTATGAACCCATCATGACTTTCTACAAAGTAGAAAAACAAAACCCTGACCAAAAACAATATCAAACTAGTTGAAGGTTCGTAACCCTCGAAAGAGTTCAATATGCAATCCAAAAAATAATATTTGAATATTCCAGTTATAAAACTACATATCCATCTTTAGTTGCAGCCTTTCAGGTGTAAATAGAATCGAAAAGCTTCTGGCATATAATCAGTTCAAATATAAAACAAAATGAAATAGGGGAACTTCAACATTTTCCTTTCCATTTGAAGAAAAAACATGGAAATCCCAACTACAAGAATTTGACAAAAAGAACAAGAAAGAAAGGAAGTAAGAAAAATGATCCCAAAAAGAGATATACAGTAGGAATAGTTGTAAACTATCCTAACTCTTCACTATTACAAAGTTTCACCAAATTTAGTACTCTTGTGACCCTGAGGGAGGGAAAAAGGGACGACAAAAAATGGTGAGATGATCAGACTGCAGAGTCATCAGCTACGTTGGCTCTAACCGCAAGGAATGTCAAAACTTTGGATAAATCTCCATTCTTTTTAGAAGGCTATCTTACTTCCAATAGCTCATAAGCACTTTGATCGAACAAAGGTAAAGCAGAAATCAGCAAACTACAACTAGACATTTTTGTTAGCCTGAAGTCAGTTATTTCCCCACAAGCTTGTAGTAGGCATACAAACCAGAACCAACAAACCCCAGCAATTGCCCGATAACATTCAGCTGTAACAAAAATAAAGAGAGTTCCTTTACAAAGTGCAACTTAAAAGGAGAGAGAAATTTACATTTATGCCAAATGTTAACTAGCAGTAACAATAAGGTAGTGCACTTACAATATCAAAGGGAAGCCCACCAAAAAGCATCCAGCCAAGTCCAATGGTAAAAAGATCCTACACCCACAAATTAATTAGCAAACCAGAGAACAAATTTGGAAATATGGGCCTTTTTTTTTTTCTAACAAAGGAAAATATGTACTTCTATGTGCTGCATGACAGTAAATGAGGCCAAGCAAGATATCTAGAAAGTTCATTTATACATGGAGATGAGAAGTGCATCATTATACCCTACTGGTCAAATCAAATGCGAAGTCAGACAGCTTAAAATTTTTAATAAATAATGCATTTAAAGGAGTTCAGTGCTTGGAACTTTTTGGGGGGCCAACATTTGGTGGAACTTCATTCTGAAGATTCCTCAATTAAACGCAATTAGCAACAGTGAGAATGAAATTGCAGATCATTATATAGGACTGCTAGATTGTAGGGAGGAGAATGCATGAATCATGATTGGAGACGAGTGTAAGCATACCTTCAGATTCCCACAAATGGTTTGTGTAACTGCCGAATTGAGAGTTGTGTTCAAGAATATAGTGTAATTCAAGAAGAAAGCTAGCATACACGAAAGAATCAATACAGCCTGTCCAGAAAGAAGGGGGAAAATGTATCACCATTGTAAGAACCATATTGAGTTATTTGAAGTGAAGCTAAAAGGCACTGCAACAAGAGGTAAACTGGACAGTGTTTCAAGTTTTCTGAACTTCAAGAGACTAATACAAGGCACAAACATATCAAATGTCAATAATCCTTCGAATGATTGAAAAGAGAATGGTTATAAAGTAAATAATTGTGGAATATGCATTAATATATGCAACTGCCGTTTATAAAAGAGTTCAATTACCAACAAAGAGGGAATCCCCAAACATAAAAACAAATATTCATATTGATACAGCAGCTTGCTTGAGAGCGCAAAACATACCAAAAAACCAGGTGAAAAGAGGTGAGGGAAATTCATTGTACTCTTCAAATCACCATGAAGAAATGTCCACACTAACAAAATCGGTCCACATATTATACCTATTATAAAAAAATCAGTTAATCATAAAATAGCTCTTAACTGAGACCAAAAGTTATGTGACCATGGAATAAAAGAATATGTAATTCAAGCTGGAGTTATAAGTTACCGTTACACCATATAAGCCCAAAGCTATTAAGCCCACTAGATTTCCCTGAAAAAGAGAAAAACAGGCAAGCACACAATAATTATGCCAAAACAGAGAAGGGGAAATGTAGTTAAAAGAATAAAAGATATAAAGAAAATGGAGAGAATGCTACCGATTCGGGCTATGGTTGCAAGATATATAGCTGTAGAGATGTTGGCCAAGAAAACAACAGCGTATCCATAAAAATCGAATGAAAAGTCACGAGCTCCCGCAACAAATGCACCAATAACAATCAATCCAACACTGATAAGATCTTTAAAATTTTTCAGTTAAAGGAAGAAATCAGAAACATGGCTATTCAAGCAAAAGGTCTTTCAAAATTTGCCATTAAAAAGTAAAAATTTCATGCACCTAAGGTTTTAAAAACCACTTAGTTGAACTCTCACAATAGAAAATTTGTATAACTAGAAGTTATGTCAAGTAATAGTAGAAGGAAGAATTCCCTATGACAGCCACGATCTTACAAATGGGAGCACATTTTACTAATATCTGCAATGACCATAGAAGAAATGGAACTGAAAAGCCAAAGATTGGGCTTGAGTCCAACTCCAATGGGAGCACATAAAAACTATGATAAGCCCTGTTATTGGTTAGCTTAAAATTTTGTATTAGCACTCTCATCAATGAAAAACAACCAAACAAAACTTATGTTTCAAAATCATATTCTAGCAGCAAAAACTTATGTTTCAAAATCATACTCTAGCAGCAACTCAGTCAAACACAATGTAAGATGCTCTAAATAAATTTCAGAACAACCTGAGCTACAGACATAACTAATCATCTACCCTAGATTTTCTTACTTTCAACAAGATAACATTTCCTAGAGAAGCAACAGGGTCAACTAAAGGGATCGAAGCAGCAGTTACCTCCCAACTATAGATGATGTATACTTCTGTCCTGCGAGGAGAAACTCCACAATCATCGTAAAAACAACAGTGGTTCGCCTAAGAGTAGTGTACATGGGAACATTTACTCCACGAATAGACTCAACAGTGACTAGCTTTCAAGGAGAAAGAGAAAGAACCATAATTTTTTTATCAGCCAAATATTTAAAAAGAAAAAAAAAGCAAACAATTATCCAACGGGTCGAAACATAATAATACCATGTAAAGCAAATAAGTTCCTGCAAGAGGAAGGGTATGAATCAAAGTCTTCAAGGGAACCAAACTCGTGTTGCTATCAGAAAGGGTTAAAGATTCATTGTTTGCGAAAGATATCATCTTCCACCGTCTCAGTGCATAGAGAAAGGTACACGAACTTATCATCTACCGAAGAAAGGATACAAGATAATTCCAAAACAACTATGCAAAAAACATATACGAAAAATATAATTGAAATGAATTTTTTTATTTTTACCTGAAAGAGTGTAATTACATTGGCACAGGGGAAACCATAAGAAGATAAAGCTGCTTTATTGAACAGGATCAAAAGCACTGCAACAAAAAAACAATTTAACCATTAAAAAAGCGATCAGAGAACTGAAAATTATAAAAAAAAAATGAAACAAAGAAGAGGGAAAAGGGAACAAACCAGCGCAAGACATGTAATAGATGGCAGCGTAGGCTCCTCTTTTGGTCATAGCGGATCCTTTGAAAATCCTCTCATCTCCTCTTTTGAGAAGCCTTTCTTTTTCTTCTTCTTTGTCTATCGGCGGATCCGAAACCGGAAGAATCGGGTTCTTGAAGGAATTCGTCGCCATCATCGACATTTCTTTGCTCCTTCGTTCTCGTTTTTTTTTTTTCCTTTTTTTTTTGGGAGTTTTGGAAGACGACGACTTCAAGCGATGGTAGTTAAGAGTGAGGAGAGCCAACCTTCGTAGCACGGCAACGACAAGTACGATGGCTGAGTCACTGAATCAGGAACTCGAACAGGGACCTAGTTACCAATTAGGCCCAATTCGTTTGAATATTCCACGTCTTTCCTCTGATCTTATCAACTTTTAGAAACAATTAATTGGGCCCAAATGCAAATCCGGGGCCTTTTTTAAGTGTAGTTTATGCGTAGAGTCTAGTTCAGTAAAAATAATGCGTTATTTTTAATCCTATTACAATATCACATCTCAATATAATAATTTTACTTTTATATCTAAAAATTAGATGTTTAATTTCTAAATTATCTCTTTAAAAATTTAGACAATAAATAAAATTTATTTATTCACTCAAATGTGTTCTAACAAAAACGTTTATCAATGAGTAAATAAGTACTCTCAATATATTAGAGACCAATTACAATCTAATCCCTTATTTTAAGTAGTTAAAATTGTATAAATACAATATAATAATAAAGACCAATGTAAAATTGAATTGTTGGAGATAAGTTTACAAAGTTTATTTCGATTCAACCTTTTTTATACAAGAGATTTTATTTGTAAGATTTGATCCAATCCTCAAGATGTGTTTTTCTAACTGGATTGATCTTTATTGATGGGTTTGAATAAATCCACGAAGTTAAGATTAATTATAATCCAAGTATTTTATTTCAAAAAACAAGAATAAAAATGTGCATAAGTTATAATTAATATTTTTGTTTTATATTTTATTTAATTTGTATAATTAGATGAAAACTGAATTTTTATATATATAATTAAATTAAATTTTATGTGAATAATTGTATTAAAATAAAATTATTATTATTTTATTTGTAGGTGCAAAAGCTAGACTATTACCCCAAAAATAAAACACATAATCGCAATTTAGAGGTTTGTAATTAATCACTTTGTAAACAAGTAAGCACTCCATATAGTGGTACTTGCAAAAACCGAACTCTTAACAGTCTATCATATGCCAGTTTCGACATCATATCTACGACTTCATTACACTCACGATAGCAATGTTTAACAGTCACCTCCCACGACTTGGTTAACCATTTTCGAATTTGCCTGAGCAAACCCATACTCTTTTTGCCCAGCATATTGGCCACCCATAGATTATCACTCTCTCAAATCAGCTGTCTAATATTCAACGCCCAGGATCTTTGTGTTGGGTATGGGTCCCACTATGTGGGAAACCCATATTTTCTGCCATAATGTTTTGTCTTTCTATTATTATTGAGTGTCAAATTCTCAATTTAAAAGAGAGAAAAACAGAGAGTGAGATTGAAGCTCGTTGGAGAAAAAGAGAGAATAAAAAAAATTAGTTTTTCAAGCTTAGTGCAGCAGTGATCAACTCCTCGATCGAAGATCCATCTGTGGTTCGATTGAGCTGATTTTTGGACAGCAGCTAGGTGATAAGGTGTTCTTGACTTTGTACGGTCGGATTTTTCATCCGAGACTTATAGCGTCAGAAATACCTATTTTTCAGCAGCTACGTTTTTGGTGATGTTCTCTCATTTTTCTCTCTTTTGCTAAAGATTACATATTGTTAGCCTTGTCGGAGTTGAATGCTTGTTGTAGGCTTGATATTGTGATCTTGTAGTCGAACATTTGATGATAGTAGAGCTCTTTATCGGACTCTAAAGTCCCGTGGTTTTTTACCCTTGATTTAGAGGGGTTTTCCACGTAAAAATACCGGTGTCTCTATTTATTTTTTTTGTGGTTGCATTAGTTGATTTGTGGTTGATTAAGGTTGCTAGAGAACATATCTTGTGCTATTGTGCTTGCCATAATTTTTGACAGGAGTTATAAGGAGAGAAAGAACACCGATTGTGCTTTCGCTTTGTTTCGGTTGTTCGGTTTCTTCCCAACAAACTGGTATCACAAGAAACCGAACAACCGAAACAAAGCGAAAGTACAACCGGTGTTCTTTCTCTCCTTATAACTCCTGTCAAAAATTATGGCAAGCACAATAGCACAAGATATGTTCTCTAGCAACCTTAATCAACCACAAATCAACTAATGCAACCACAACACTTTGGATACCTTCAAAAACACCCCACAATTCCGCTTCCATCGCCGAGCATATGCCAATACGTTTGAAGAACACCTCCAGCAGCCGCCATACTGTCCGATCGCCTCAAAGCCCGTCAACTGGAGGAGGGGACCCGCAGACCCACGTTGGAATTCTGCTGTTATTTCCAACAAACTGGTACCAGAGCTTGGTTATTGTGTCAGGTAATTATGGAAATTAATACGAGCAAGATGATTATGTTGAATGGCACAAATTATCAACTTTGGCGGAATAAAATGAAGGACTTGTTGTTTGTGAAGGCTTTGCATCTTCTGGTCTTTACTACTCAAAAACCTGATTCGAAAAGTGATGAAGAATGGGAATTTGAGCATCAACAAGTGTGTGGCTTTATTCGGCAATTTGTTGAAGAAAATGTTTACAACCACATTGATCAAGAGACACATGCTCAAACATTGTGGGAGAAGCTTGAAAGCTTGTATGCTTCGAGGTCGGGCAATAACAAGTTGTTTTTGCTGAAGAAAATGATGGCGTTGAAATATAAAGAAGGAATGTCTATAGTTAACCATGTTAGTGAATTTCAAAGTGTGATGAATCAGTTGCTTGGTATGGGTGTCAAATTTGATGACGAGATTTTAGGACTTTGGTTGCTTGCTACTCTACCAGACTCTTGGGAGACCTTTCGAGTCTTACTCATTAATTCTGCCCCACAAGGTATTATTACTTTGGATTTGGCTAAGAGTGGTGTGTTGAATGAAGAGGTTAGAAGAAGATCTCAGGGTTCTACATCACAGTCCGAGGTGTTGGTTATCGAGAACAGGGGGAGAAACAGAGACAAAGATGGAAAGGGTAGAGATAAAAGCCGAAGCAAGTCAAGATCGAGATACAAGAATCTTGAGTGTCATCATTGTGGTAAGAAAGGTCATATCAAGAAATATTGCTTCAAGTGGAAGAAAGAGAACAAAGGTGGTGGTGATAAACACGATCGGAATGACGATAAAAAATCCGAGCGTGTTGCTACTGTTACTCGTGAAGATCTGTTAGTTATTTGTGATGAGAATTTGGTCAACCTAGCATGCGACGAGACTAGTTGGGTGATTGATACTGGTGCATCACTTCATGTCACGTCGAGGAAAGAATTCTTCACATCTTATACTCCTGGTGATTTTGGGGTATTGAAGATGGGTAATGATGGTTTGGTTTCGGTTATTGGTATGGGAGATGTTTGCTTGGTAAGTAACAATGGAACAAAGTTAACTCTCAAGGATGTCAGACATGCACCGGATGTCCGTTTGAATTTGATTTCTGCAGGAAAGCTTGATGATGAGGGATTCTGTAACACCTTCAGTGAAGGGCAGTGGAAGCTGACTAAAGGCTCCTTGGTTGTGGCTCGAGGAAAGAAGAGCTCAAATTTGTACTTGATGCAAGCTTTGACTTCTCGAGAGACGGTGAATGTGACACTGAATGACAACTCAACTGAGTTGTGGCATAAACGACTCAGTCACATGAGTGAGAAGGGGCTTAGCTGTTTAGCGAAGAAGAATCAACTTTCGGGTTTAAAGAATGCTACACTGAAGAATTGTGCTCATTGTCTAGCAGGAAAGCAGAAAAGAGTTTCATTTAGAAGCCATCCTCCTCATAGGAAATCAGAGTTGCTAGAGTTGGTCCATTCAGATGTTTGTGGTCCGATAAAAGTAAGATCACATGGTGGTGCACTTTACTTTGTGACTTCCATTGATGATTGTTTAAGAAAGCTATGGGTTTACACTTTGAAGTCTAAAAATCAAGTCTTTGAGGTGTTTAAACAGTTTCAAGCATCAGTTGAAAGGGAAACTGGGAAGAAGTTGAAGTGCATTCGTACTGATAATGGTGGCGAATACACAGGGTCGTTTCATGAGTATTGTCTGCGACAGGGAATCAGACATCAGAGAACACCACCAAAGACTCCACAGTTAAATGGGTTAGCTGAAAGAATGAACCGAACATTGATTGAGAAAGTCAGATGTTTGTTGTCAGATGCAAAGTTACCAAGATCGTTTTGGGCTGAAGCTTTGAATACAGTGACACATGTGATAAATCTGTCTCCTAGTGTTCCTTTGAAAGGTGATGTGCCAGATAGAGTTTGGTTTGGTAAAGACGTGTCATATGATCACCTACGTGTGTTCGGTTGTAAAGCATTTGTTCATGTTCCAAAGGATGAAAGATCCAAGTTGGATGCCAAGGCTCGACAATGCATTTTTATTGGTTATGGTCTAGATGGTGAGTTTGGTTATAGACTCTATGATCCAGTTCAGAAGAAACTCGTGAGAAGCAGAGATGTTGTCTTCATTGAGGATCAGACCATTGATGACATTGATAAGACGGAGAAAGTGGATTCACAAGGTAGTGGTGACTTGATCGATGTGAATCCAGTTCCCCTAGACTCTTCACCAGATCCTATCCAGGATGATGTGCATGGTGATGTTAGTGGTGACCATCAGACTATAGGTGACTTTGATACTCCCATGGATGATGTTGTGAATGATCAACAACAAGCACCTATAGCTCCACCAGCAGTTCCACTTCGAAGGTCTTCCAGAGATCGACGATCTTCTGTCAGGTATTCTCCTGATGAATATGTTCTTTTGACTGACGGGGGAGAACCTGAATGTTATGAAGAGGCTATGGAGAGTGAATGCAAAGATCAGTGGGTTGAAGCGATGAAAGACGAACTTCAATCCTTGCATGAGAACCATACTTTTGAATTGGTGAAACTGCCTAAGGGCAAAAGAGCTTTGAATAATCGGTGGGTTTACAGGTTGAAGCAAGAAGAGAAGTCTTCATCTCCACGATACAAAGCTAGATTGGTCGTCAAGGGTTATACTCAGAAAAAGGGGGTTGATTTTGAAGAAATATTTTCTCCGGTTGTGAAGATGTCCTCTATCAGAACTATACTGAGTTTGGTAGCTTGTTATGACCTAGAGGTTGAACAAATGGATGTGAAAACTGCTTTTCTTCATGGTGACTTGGAAGAAGAGCTTTACATGGAGCAGCCAGAGGGTTTTGTTGCACAAGGGAAAGAGGACTATGTGTGCAGATTGAAGAAGAGCTTGTATGGTTTGAAGCAAGCTCCAAGGCAATGGTACAAGAAGTTTGAGTCTGTTATGGGGGAGCAAGGCTACAAGAAGACTACTTCTGATCATTGCGTGTTTGTTAAGAGATTCTCTGGTGATGATTTTATTATTCTTTTGCTCTATGTTGATGATATGCTTATTGTTGGTCAGAATGCTTCTAGAATTGAGAAGTTGAAACAAGAGTTGAGTAAATCCTTTGCAATGAAGGATTTGGGGCCAGCAAAGCAAATTCTTGGCATAAGACTGACACGTGATAGAAAGGCCAAGAAATTATGGTTATCACAAGAGAGGTACATTGAGAAAGTACTTCAAAGGTTTAGTATGGACAAAGCTAAAGCGGTGAATACTCCCTTTGCTATGCACTTTAGATTGAGTGTTAAGCATAGTCCTTCCACAGAAAAGGAGAAGGAAGAGATGCAGAAAATTCCTTACTCTTCAGCCGTGGGTAGTTTGATGTACGCAATGGTTTGCACGAGACCAGACTTGGCTTATGCCGTTGGTACAGTTAGTCGGTTTCTTTCTAATCCAGGCAGAGAGCATTGGAATGCAGTGAAGTGGATTATGAGATATCTTCGTGGCACTTCCAACATGAAACTTTGTTTCGGCAATGAGAAACCTGTTCTTGTTGGGTATACAGATTCAGACATGGCCGAAGACATTGACTCGAGGAGATTTACTTCAGGTTACTTAATCACTTATGCAGGGGGAGCTGTGGCATGGCAATCGAGACTGCAAAAGTGTGTTGCATTGTCCACCACCGAATCAGAGTTCATTGCAGCAACCGAAGCGTGTAAGGAGATGCTTTGGATGAAGAAGTTTGTGCATGAGCTTGGTTTTACTCAGGAGAAGTATGTCCTGTACTGTGATAGCCAGAGTGCTATTCATCTTGGTAAGAACTCAACTTTTCATACTAGATCTAAGCATATTGATGTGAGGTACCATTGGATACGAGATGTTCTTGAAGCTAAGCTGTTAGAGCTTGAGAAGATACACACTAATGATAATGGTGCTGATATGTTGACGAAGGCCTTACCAAGAGGAAAGTTTGAAGCATGTTGTTTGACCTCCGGCATGGAGGCATTCCCCACATAGTTGGAGGGGGACATTTGTTGGGTATGGGTCCCACTATGTGGGAAACCCATATTTTCTGCCATAATGTTTTGTCTTTCTATTATTATTGAGTGTCAAATTCTCAATTTAAAAGAGAGAAAAACAAAGAGTGAGATTGAAGCTCGTTGGAGAAAAAGAGAGAATAAAAAAAAATCAGTTTTTCAAGCTTGGTGCAGCAGTGATCAACTCCTCGATCGAAGGTCCATCCGTGGTTTGATTGAGCTGATTTTTGGACAGCAGCTAGGTGATAAGGTGTTCTTGACTTTGTACGGTCGGATTTTTCATCCGAGACTTGTAGCGTCGGAAATACCCATTTTTCAGCAGCTACGTTTTTGGTGATGTTCTCTCATTTTTCTCTCTTTTGCTAAAGATTACATATTGTTAGCCTTGTCGGAGTTGAATGCTTGTTGTAGGCTTGATATTGTGATCTTGTAGTCGAACATTTGATGATAGTAGAGCTCTTTATCGGACTCTAAAGTCCCGTGGTTTTTTACCCTTGATTTAGAGGGGTTTTCCACGTAAAAATACCGGTGTCTCTATTTATTTTTTTTGTGGTTGCATTAGTTGATTTGTGGTTGATTAAGGTTGCTAGAGAACATATCTTGTGCTATTGTGCTTGCCATAATTTTTGACAGGAGTTATAAGGAGAGAAAGAACACCGGTTGTGCTTTCGCTTTGTTTCGGTTGTTCGGTTTCTTCCCAACAAACTGGTATCACAAGAAACCGAACAACCGAAACAAAGCGAAAGCACAACCGGTGTTCTTTCTCTCCTTATAACTCCTGTAAAAAATTATGGCAAGCACAATAGCACAAGATATGTTCTCTAGCAACCTTAATCAACCACAAATCAACTAATGCAACCACAACACTTTGGATACCTTCAAAAACACCCCACAATTCCGCTTCCATCGCCGAGCATATGCCAATACGTTTGAAGAACACCTCCAGCAGCCGCCATACTGTCCGATCGCCTCAAAGCCCGTCAACTGGAGGAGGGGACCCGCAGACCCACGTTGGAATTCTGCTGTTATTTCCAACAGCAGACACGATTCTATTCATTGCTGGAATGAGATGAGAACATTGCTGGTGGCTCAAGTTCAATATCACTTCCTTATTCGTACGACCAGGATCGAAGATACGCCTACACCGGTCCTTCCAAAGTCCCCAACATATAAACCCGAATAATAGATCCCGATCCGAAATGGTCGAAAACCGCTGTGAGCTGTCAACAATACTCAAAATCCATTCGCTAATATCAGCTTGAACTATCGACCATCATAAGCCTAAAGCAATTTAACCAAAAGAAAATAAATTGAAGTCATTGTGGTAGAGTCCATATTAGCTTAATAATTGACACTAAATTTTTTTTCATTGCATAGCATATCGTTGATAATAAATATTCTTTTTTGAATACTAAACAATTAAAAAGTGTAATTTAGAATGAACGAAAATATAATAAAAATTCAATTTTGAAAGAAATTGTAAAAAATGAAAAAAATCCTAAAACTATTCTTGTTGTAATAAAATAAGCTTTCATCAAAATCGCAACTTAATTGAAAGCTTTGAATATTAATGGAACATAAAAGCATATGATGATGTTAGTGCCGGTTACAACTACTAGATGCAACGGTAATTGTAATTTAAGGAACGACTGAAAGACTATTATAACTTATTTTATTTGGTTGGCATGTTTTAATTAAAATTATTTAAATTTTTAATTGATGATTTATGAGAAATTTAGCATCCTATTAGTGAAGACTCATCATGCTAGAATCAAATCAAGTGCGATTTAAGTTCCTATAAATAAGAGTTTTAATTTTCCAAGTATTTTATGAGGAGAATATCTTTGCTGTTATATATATATTTTTTTGAAAGTATGTCATACTCATTATTAAAGACTTATTTGGAGGTTATTTTTGAGGAACTGGAGATTTACAATGAATTTATTTTAACATTAAGTCATGGTGTACTTATTTATAGGACAACTTGTCTAGGTTTTATGTACTTAGAAGAGAGCACTTATATTTGGCCATTACTGAATTGTTTTTAGTGTATATTTGTGTAAGTAAATTAGATAATTCATCGATTTACAACTAAGTTTTTAGGGAGAAAAATTTAATGGAAGAGTGATTTAGATTAAAGTATAGGAGTGAGATTATAATTTGGTGGGTGAGTTGAACTTAAATCACAGCTTGTACTTTTTGATTTTATAGTGGATTACTCTCTAGATAAAATCTTACAAATGTAAGAAGATTTCAAATTGTCCAAACAACTTTTGGTGTCCTATTTTTTTCTTTTATCTAGTAGTAACTTCGCTCAATTGTAACCGAACCAATATATGACAAGCAAAACCAATGAACTTTTAATTGGTATGAAAGCAAGCCATTTGACACACTAAGTGGAGATCCTGTCGTTGATTTGCATTTGAGATAGAAGGTTTATGGTTTCTTACCTTTTATGTTGGATGATACAAATTATATCTACTGAAAAGTTAGGACTAATGTTTTTAAAAATCTATGAATGAAAAAGCTTCACGCTTAAATCTAACTAACTAGGAACCTCCAAGATGTGTCTAGTGTAAGCAAACTCCAAACTTACTTAGATCCGTAAGGAAAAAAAATCGATGAATGCAAATTCCAAGGATTTTAATGCAATCTTCTATTGTATTGATTCTAAAAAATTCAGGTGAATCTCTAAATGCACTACTATGGAAGAAACTTAGACGATTCTTAAAATTACAAACAACCGATTGCACTAGCTTGAAGATTATTAGATAAGCTTGTATACAATGGATAAAACATTAAATTAAATTAATGTATACAATGGTCAAACATTAAGTCCTAGGATTTAAATTTTAATTTTGTACAATTTTTAATTTAATGTGATTAATGATAATTTTATTTTTCATTAATTTATCATTATCTTTAGACTTCTTGTTATAGTTATATTTGAATTTAAACACATTTCACCATTTTTTAAAATTTCACCTTATAATACCTAATTTCACCAATACAATCTTTTTTAACTTATCATTATCTTTAGACTCATCATTATGTTTGAATCCGAACACATATTTTATCGTTAATTTTATCGTTACAATAACTAATCCCGTCACTACCATTAGTTTTAAGATTATTTAGATGTCAAAAGAGCTTTAGTGCATATGATTTAAATATATTTTTAATAATTTATTTTAAACATGTATTTTAATTTAATATCTTGAATCGTCATTATAATATTGATCTCACTACTATATTTAAATCTAAACACATATTTTAAATTAAATTTTAGTCTCATTGATTGTTGCACTAATTAATCTCATTACCTCAATCTTATTCAACCGACCCAAAGTCTAAGTCGAAAGTAATAAAGAAAAGGTTAGTTATTATGTTAACGTCAAAGAACATAAAACAAGCGGTAAAATACAAGCATTAGCTTTTTTCCATGGAAACACATCTACAAGATTTTCCGATTGATTCTGTTCTGGTCTTCGTCTTCCTATAATACAGTAATACTTTTAAATCAAGGGAGTCAAAAAAAGCCTCCTGAATTCATGGCTCTGCCTAGTCTTCTTTGTCCTTGTCTTACACAACTTTATCAATCTTAGTTATCCATCTTTTTCTCCCTTTTTGCTGATTCTTTCACTTGTAAATATTGTATGGCCGGCCTTCCCCTTCTGTATTTATTTTTAAAACCTAACCGAAAACCAAGCTGATATGAGTTAAAAGTTAAATATCAGATTATAGAAAATCCGAGGCACACAAAGAAAAGAACCCAAAGCTAGGACGTGGGACAACCCCACTTTAAAATAGTGTGTGTGTGTATATATATATATATACACCTTAGTTCTTTCATGTTTTCTATAGCTATTATGATATGGGACTCCTTAGCTTTACTTTGCTGATCCTTGGTTTGTTTCAGCTTGTTTCTGCACAACAGAACACTGATCCAAATGAAGGTCTATAAGCAAAAACCTTTACTTTTTATAGATGTTATGATTATATTTCAACCGTTACTTGCCATTCTAACTTGCATGTCAGTGTTTGGAGTTTGCCAATGTTTATGGAAAAATCTGAATCTTCTTATATGCTTTTATCTTTGTCAGTGGCTGCCCTTAGAACGCTCATAAATTACTGGAACTTGGGAAGTAAGATAAATCTAACCATTGACCCTTGCAACCAAAATGCATCATGGACCTCTGAGGATTCAAATCCTCGTGTTGCTTGTGACTGCTCCAGCAATATTTGTCACATCACTCATTTGTCAGCACCACCATGGATAATTTTTTTATTCACCATTTCACTTCTGTTTTAGTTTTATTAACCTGAACTGGTTTTAAACATTTGCAGGAAGATTTATGCTTTGGATATCAAGGGTGAGATACCCAAAGAACTATTTGAGCTTAAGGAGCTGATGGACTTGTATAAGACTAAACAATTTTGAACTTTGGTCCCCTTTTTTTTAGCCTTTGTTTGAAATTCATTAACCTGATATCTTACCTTTGATACAGGAACCTCGGTCAGAATGTGTTAAACGGTTCCATTCCGGCTGAAATCGGACAACTATCGAAGATGCAATACCTGTAACTGTCATAACTTGCTAATTTGAAGTTTACTGATGAGCTCATGGATATAATGGACTAATGCATTTTTATGTGTAAAGGAACTTGATTTATCACTAACATCCTTTTGTTTGAACAATTCAACAGAAGCTTAGGCATAAACAATCTAACAGGTGCAGTGCCCCCAGAGCTTGGCAATTTAACCCAATTGAATTCTCTGTTAAGTTCATATCTATCTGCAATTTCTTGAATATTTTTCATATTTTTGGTTTGTTTTAAAATTAACCAATTTAACCAAGTTCATTGTTACTTTTTTTTTTTTTGTGTGTTACAGGAGTTTTAGCTCAAACAACTTCTTTGGACCATTACCCAAAGAGCTTGGAAATTTGACATCGTTGCAACAGCTGTAAGTAGCCTAAAATTTGATCTGTTTGACAATATCTCTTGAATGCTTGTGCATGTTACTCGGACTCGGGTCTGAGTCTCACTTGCACATAAGTGAAAACTGAATTAACCACTGATATAACAAATTAAAATCTACCCCCAGTTTTAAGAGCTATCATTAACTTATCATGTTTCTATTTGCTTTTAGGTACATTGATAGCAGTGGAGTGAGTGGAGCAATACCTGAAGAGTTTGCAAATTTGAAATCCCTTCAGATTCTGTACTTATCTATTGATTATTGGAAGCAGTCTTTAAAATATATCTTCCTCATAGTAGAAATACAAAAGGAACTTGTTGGAAAGCTTATGTTTTTATGTTGACATGTCAGCTGGGCTTCTGACAATCGTTTAACTGGGAAACTGCCTGAATATTTTGGTACCTTCACAGAATTCAGAGACATGTAAGAATATGGCTTTCATTTTAACTATATGATTCTATCTTCAGAAACCACAGTAGACAATAGGTTTTTTATAGTTTTTTTCATTGACAGGCGACTTCAAGGAGCATCTCTTGAAGGTCCGATCCCGAGCAGCTTTTCGGCTCTAACGAAATTGGAAGATCTGTAAGGCCTATTTGATTGCCTTTCTTGCAGTGATTTCCCCTTTCTTTTTTATAGAATTCATTTTAACTATATGATTCATTGTATGTTTGATTCATGTTTTTAATTTATAGGAGAATTGGTGATCTAAGAGGGGAAGCTTCATCTCTTGATTTTTTGGATAGCCAAACAAGTTTGTCCACACTGTAAGAGTCTTTCTGTTTTTTCAGCTGTTGTAATTGCTGTCATATATTAATGTCACTTGCAATGTTAAATGCAGATCTTTGAGAAATTGTCGACTGTCGGGACAAATTCCAGAACGTATTGGCAAATTCACCAACTTGAAATACATGTAAGCCTTATTTAGTTCAGCTATGCACTGAAAGAGATTTAATTGTTCAGTCATTACATGACATTCATATTTATCTGGACAAAATCATGATCTCAGGGACCTTAGTTTCAACAAGTTGACAGGCCAAATACCTACCTCTTTCCGGGGATTCTCTTCATTACAGTTCTTGTAAGTCATCTAAAAGCTTCATGTCCTTAAATTTGAATGATCTTATGCGTAGAAACATGAATATCTCGATCCTTAAGTGACTTGAGGGAATAATGAGCAATACAGGTGCAGCATCAATTCATCTGATTATACATATATTGCAGGTATCTTGGAAACAACAACTTGAGTGGGGAGTTAACTGAAGACATGATAACTCCAGAGCTCATTGCACTGTAAGTGTGGTTTCGAGTTATGTCAACGGTTTTCAAGTTGCTTCGCATGACCTTAAGCTTAATTCTCATGACACTGAGTGATTGTTTTTCATTGCAGGGATGTTTCATTCAATCCCCTTTCCGGAAATTTACCAACACAATTCGCTAAGACGAAATCAATGTAAGTTTCATCCTTCCATTTCAACCATATGGGATACCCCTAGTGCTAGCCAAATGCTCATTGATGTTCTCCTGTTGCTCATATTCAGCAATGTTGTTGGAACTTCTATCAATGCAAATGGATTACAGGATAAGTAAGCAAATAATTCCATTCAAATTTGGAGTTGCATTTAATGATTTCTTATGGTATTTTAACTAGCTTTGGCAAATTTATGTCAATGGTGATGAATACAGTAAGGTTTCTGGGATGTTGAACTGCATCCAAGGCAAAACCAAGTGCAAAAACAAGGGCTCATCCAGTGAGTTTAGCCTTCCATGTTCTCCTTTATGTTCTTTTATCATTCTTCAGCATTGATTAATGAGAATCAACCAATACGTGCAGCTTCATTTTCTATCAAGTGTGGAGGCACTGCTCAAAAGTCTGCATCTGGAATTGAGTTTGACGACGACTCTGAAGCACTCGGAGCTGCCGCATTGTATACAAGCACGGACGAACAATGGGCAGTAAGCAATGCTGGAAATTTCATTTCGAACCCAAAGGGGAATAGATATGTAGCAATGACAGATTCTCAGATAACAGAAACTTTAGAATCAGAGCTGTATAAGACCTCAAGGATCTCACCTAGTTCCTTGAGGTACTATGGCCTTGATCTAAAGAATGGAAAATACAGTGTTGAGCTTCATTTTGCAGAGATAGAAATGGAGGACTCTTCGTCCTGGAAAGGTCTTGGGAGACGCTTATTTGATGTTTACATTCAGGTATGTTGGCAAAAATAAAAATAAAAAAGGAAGAAAGTCTATCTTTAGCATTTTCAAGTTGCAGATTATTGATTACTTGATAAATTTGTTTTAAGGGTGAGAAAGTTCTTGAAGATTTCAATATCCAAAAAGAGGCTGGTGGATCCAAAAAAGCCTTGGTAAAAACATTTGAGGCAAATGTGACCAACACAATCATGGAAATTCACTTCTTCTGGGCAGGAAAAGGCACTTGCTGTATTCCATATCAAAGCACATATGGTCCCTTAGTATCAGCAATCCATGCATCTCAAGGTTAATTTTTTTTGTTTTCCCCTTCATAATCATTCAATTTTGCTGCATACTAATAAATATTTTTGCAGTATCTGAAGCTGCGGGTGCCTCTTCGAGCCGCAAGCATGTTGGACAAATAGCAGGAATAGTAATCGGAGCTGTCGCCAGCGTTGTTATACTGTCTTCCGTATTCTACTTATGGTGGAAGAAGGATCCACAGGGTCATATGAGAATTTTCACAGACTCACCAAGGAAACCATTAAAATAGTTCCATTGTATACATAAATGGACCATGTCCGTATACATATATGGACGGTTGAAAACTATAATGTAAATGCATTTTGCTTGATGTGGGTATCTCAAGGTGGGATCATATATTAAATTATGTAATCGCTATCTTTCGCTTGCTTAGCCCCACTATTGTGTAATTTTATGAATAAAAAGTTGGGGTTTCTAGTGGCTTTCGCATTAATACTGTTTTTCATTGTTTTTGTTTCTTTCTTGGTGTCCGGATATTGGTGAATAAAAGTAGGACCATCTTTGTTTTGTCCAATAATGGACCAGCCAAAAAGTCCCTTCTGATAAAAGTGCCTATAGGGTCCGGATATTTTTTAACAACTTTATTGAAGTAGGGTTCAAATTTTGGTTTACTGTAAAATAATAAACAATCGTGGTGTAACATAGTGATAGCCGAATCACCCTTTGCTTTGCTTTGTAGATTTTTCTTATAAAACACTCCCCAGGTATAGTGTGTATAGGTTGAAATCTATTTCGGACTTTTTTATTCAAATTTGATTTAAGTTGGGTTCATATCGACCCAAAATCATGTTCCCTGAGTTGCTTATTGGTTGTATAAGGGCTTGTATTACCAAGCCTAGATTCTTTATTGTTGTTAATGAGGTTTATTTCTGGAGCAAAAGGAGTGAGACATGGGACCCTTTGTCCCCCTATGAATATTCTATCAGGACTTCTCAACAAAGCTGGAGATTGGGGAAGTTTTCATTACCATCCTAATGTAAAAGAATTGGTCTCACTCATCTCTGATTCCTTGATGGTCTTTTTGGTCTTTGGGAAAAGCTCTTTGGAGGCAAATGAAGTTGTTAAGAATGCACTGGACTTCTTCTATAAGATGTCAAGACTTCAAATGAACTCTGAAAAATGTGAAATTCGAGGATTGGTCTAGAAGAACTTTCCTGTATTATAGATAGAACTGCCATGAAGATAAGAGTGTTGCTTGTGAGGTATCTTGGAGTTCCATTAGTTACTAGGTGCTCAAGGGAAGGTGAATGTGGTCCATTGGTTGAGAAAGTCACTCAGAGGATTCGAAGTTAGACTACTAAGTTTCTTTCATTTTCAGGTAGATTACAACTCAATTGGTCATCTTTAGTCTTCAAAACTTTTGGTGCATGGTTTTTATTTTATGAGCAAAAGCTCTTCAGAAAGTCACCGAAATCTACAATGTGTTTTTATGGAAAAGAGGTGAGGGACAAGCAAAGGAAGCTGCTAGAGTTAGTTGGAATTCCTAAAGTTGAAGGTGGATTAGGAGTAAAGGACATAAAGATTTGGAATAAAGTCTGTGCTTAAAAGCCTTAAAAAGATTTTATCAAGCAGGCAGGATCAATCTAGGTGGCTTGGTTGAATAATATGATTTAAAAGGTGGAGCGTGTTGCAGTTGCAAACTAAATCAATGGATGTGAAAGAATGTTGAAATTTAGGGAGTTGTTGCATATCGTGAACCACCATATGCGTGTTGAATTATTATGTAATAGTTATAGTATTTTTCATAGTGATAATTGTTTGTGTCCTTAGACTTGAGATCATTATTGTTCCAATACCGTGAGTTGTATGTTTTCACACAATCAAACATTTTCTGTAAATGATTGTACTATAAAGACTGATGTTGAGTATGTTGCAACCAGTGTAGTGACACATGTTCAAGATAGAATTTATCTCTCCTACATAATGAGAGCAATATCTTAGTCCCCTTAATTGAATATGACTAGAAATGCATGACTATACTCAAAAGAGTTAATATGAGATATCATGCACATTTGTTTATCTTAGTCTACTCAGGAATCAAGAAACAAGAGAATGGACTATACAAGTGCAGTTGTTATGTTAAACCGCGACTTCTTGCAACTTAGGTAGCAATGATGCATTATTAAATGTCACTCTTATTTGTAAAATTAGAATTGTTTTAGTGTTACCATTAACGTTGTAGAATCCTATAGGGTCACACCCTATAGTTGAAATGTTCTGAATCTAAAGAAAGTTGTGATTATATTTAACTATTACATAAGTTAAATTATTTATAAAAATTTTCTTATGATTAATTTAATTTGACAAAATTAAATATTAGACACAATATATGTACATAATGTACATGCATAAAGAATCAAGTTAAAATAATAATATATGAATTGTGTTTCATACTTGTTTACCAAAATATTAAATAATGCAACATGAAAGGAGAAGGTCAATTGAATTCTTGAGATACAAAAGGAATAGCGCTATAATTTTGGGGTTAGTATAGAATGCTCATCCTTACTTCCTATGATGGGAAAGGAAAATTATATGGAAATTCTCTTAGATGGTATCGGACATTTTTACTTAAATTAAATTCATAATTAAAAATAGATCGTGCAATATTATTGTTAATACTTCAATAGTAGTAAGGATTTTCTTGTTTCTTTCGTGTTTAATTATTTATCCTTTTAAAAAACACTCGCGAATTAATTATATTAGCACATAAATACTTTAATTTCGAAAATAAAAATTAAGTCATTATACGAGTGTAATATCACGGCGAATGAGCTTTTCATTGCGATATAGGAATTTCACCCTCCTCGATCGTCAAGTCATTTCACTTTAAAACTAGTGTTTTCCCTTTAAATTCCTTTTACTTTTTAAAGAGCATTAACAAGAAACTTCTGTCCTCCACTACCTATATTTTTTTTTCTAATTTTTTATTCTTTAATTTTATTGGATAACATGCTTCTTGTTTTCCTCTAAGCCCTCACACAAACAAGCATTTGCTGACAATTTGAATTTATCCTCATTTGAACAAAATCTAATAAATTCTTAGTATTTATGTATTTTTATTTATTTTATTCATTTTTAATTAAAAATAATGAAATTTCAAGTATATATTGAAGTTAATATATGTAGTTAAATAAAAAAAAGTTAAATTTAAAATATTTAATATGTATTTTTATAGAAAAATTATTTGATACATCATTACTAGAGTTCTTTATACTCCACAAGTAAGTTAAAGATTTGACAAGTGTATTATAAGATGTAGTTAAAAAAATAAAAAATGATTATATAAATAAATGTGACACTTATCATAACCTCAATTCATTTGTAGAGTCTAAAAAACTATAACGATGTATCAAATAATTACTCATTTTCATAAATAATTATTAAAAAGTAAATAAAAAGTAAAACGAGAAAACATGAATAAAATATAATTGTCGTTACTAATAATTTAAAAAAAATTATTTAATATATCATTTGGTATCCGAGTTTGATAGTTTTTCTAATGTGATACATGTGTTTTTTATTATTATCTAATTTGGTACTTGTATTTGACAAAAGATATATATTTTTGGACCTAAAGGTAATGATGTTAACTTTTTTAATGTTTAATTCGGGTTTGACAATTGATTTGAAGAAAGTTAATTGCTAATATTATAAGGTTTGATTTTTTTATGATTTTGTTAATAAAATAAATTTAGTGTTAATTATGAATTTATTTAATTTCGGTTTAGAGTAAATTTTTCATAAAATCTACTCTAAAACCAAGATTAAACACTAAAATGTTAATATTGTATAACTTTGTTAAATACAAATATCATATTGGACTAAAAAATAACACAAACACTACATTTTGAAAAAAAAATGTCAAACTTAAGTATCATATTTGAGTCAAACTCAGTATAAATCATACGTGGATTTTCATTCTTTATGTACTCTCATTTATGGACCACCATGTGTAAGTTCTCTATACATTTATTTTGGTTTAGGTTTAGATATATTCTATTTATTATTTCATTCTAATCGTGTTAATCTTAGCTATGGTTATCCGATGTATTTTTATAATTACAATTATGATTATACTTGTAATTTCCAAAAAAAAAAAGCTTATGTATAATAATTAAAAAATATATTATATTTTATGTATGATTATATTAGAATATAACGTAAGTTATAATTTAATTTAATAATAATTAAATTATTTTTATAACTAATTAAATTATTACTACTTTTAATTAACATTTATTAAATATAAAAATTAAAGATAATAAATAAATAAAATTATTTATTTAAAATTTATTTAATAAATAAATCTTAAAAGGTTCATATATTTTTCATCAAATCTCACAAGAATAAATGAATATTTTGAATTATAAAGGGGGAGAATTTTTAAAACCTCATTCAGGGTTTAAATACTTTTCTCCTTGAATATATTACAAAAAAAATGAAGAAATTTTTTTTTTGATATAATGCCTAAAACTACTTACAGTCTTTTTTTAATTCTTAAATAAAAGGATAATGCGTTTCAACGCAATCAAATTCTCATCTTCCTATACTGATAATAATGTTGATATCTATCAAACTAAGGCTTAATTAACAAGTAGCCATTACATTAAGAAACCATTTTGTTGAATTGTTTAGCCATTGTGTCTCATTAAAAAGTATTTTTTAATCTGAGCACTATGTAATGGGTAAGTTAAGTATCTACTTTCTTTATTACAAAGTTTTATTCTCATGTCTATTATATAAACCTTTTTTCTTTCTTCTTCTTCTTCTTTTGATTTTTGCATAACATTGCCATCGATTTCTCTAGAATTCCCAACTGATCAATGGTTGCTTTTGACACATCCTGAAAACCGCAAATATTGAAGCGGGATTGTGGGTGTTGAGACAGAGTTTAAAACTCTCCATTGATAAATACTTCTAAGCTTGAAAATTGAAGTTGATGCAATTGCCCATGTTAGTTTTATTTTTAATCTTTTAACAACTAATTCCTTTCTTGTTACCTTGGTTAATGATTGTAGGATGCTCTTAACTACTATCTCAACTATTAAAATTAAACATATTTTTTGTGAAGGTAATCAAAATTCTGATGGTTTGATAAATTTAAAGAGTAGATTCTATTCGAATGTTCCTTCAAACATATTTTGCTTAGATGTGTTATTTTATATTTGTAATGAATTCCAGAAATAATTATTATTGTTTATTAATACGTATGAATCTTCCCTACTTTATTTTATTACTTAAGAATTTGTAGTTAATCTAGTTCATATTTTTTACCAACAAAAAAAAAATTCTCTCTAATCCAATTATTTTCTTTTTAAATTTAACACTCGAACATGACTTTGAAAAAGAAAAAATTACATGACCCCAACCCAAATTGTCCATAATTTTTTTTTTACAAAATTTCATAAATTGTTATAAAAAAACTAATTAAAAGTATATAAAAGGAATAATTAAACTTAAAATATTGTAAAGTCTGAAAATATATAAAATTAAGACGGAACCTTAAAATTTTCATTAAATTACTGGCTCCATTCAATCTTTGAAATAAGAAAATTTTGATCCTCTATATTTGAAAGAGTTTAAATCCTAGTTTTGACCAAAAAAGGAAAAAAAGTTGATTAGTTCATTATTAGTGTTTGAATATTAGGTGTAAAATTTGGTTGACCCAAAATTTGGCTAACTCGGCAATTTTGGGATTTAGATTCAACGAAAGTCGGGCAGCTAAACTGTGGAATATAATATCACTCTCTTCATTAACTAAAAATAGCCTACGCTCAAACTTTTTTCATGCAAATCTCAATTTAATAATACAACAAAATATAAGTGGAAAAAAAGTTTTATAGTAAACAACTGGTTTTCAAAATAATAATAATAATTTATTTAAGCTGGGTATGGATTTATGTTTTTGGACACTTTCTTCTTCTTCTTTTTTAAAAATTTACTGTTTTTTGAAAAAAATATTTAAATACTGTTAGTCTTACTACACATGCTCTGCACGTGGATGGCATAAATTTTGTCTGCATATATTTATATTTTAGTTTATCAAAATTATTATAAGGGTGTTGTTAGAATATAAATTTAGTACACTCGAAAAGTTAATTTTTATTATTATTATTTTTGGATGTTAATATGTTAAATTTGTCATCTAATTATCGTTATAAAATATATGAGAAGGATATTTTCAATACCATGAGAGTATATATAATTAGATAAATCTTATCATTTATTGTGACTTTAATAAAGTAAAATAGTGGAGTTAACGAAATGTTTAATAACTAATAATTTTATGATTTCAATAAAAATTAAGTCATTTATTGAGTAAATAATTATCCTAAGAGGATAAGCTTATTGCTGGTGACAGATTTACTATTCAGACATCTTCATGACTTGCCACTATCCTAACACTAATGGGTATAAAAAAAAACTATATTAAAAATTTAATAAAGAAAGTATATAAATTTCATTTTGCAACTATGTCGGTGATTGCAAAAGTTAAATAATAGTCGCAAAGCAGCTAATTGAAACCCAATCTGTATCTCTCTTTTTTTACTCCAACACACATGACAGACATTACACTGTTTTTCATTTTTTCGGACAATAATCACACGCCCCTCCGACACCTCCGCTAAAAACAGCTACTTCTCACCAGATCTCTTACATCCAACGGCCTTGATATCTCCACGTCTCCGTACCCCAATCCATTATTTGAATCTAGCTCTTTATTTCTTCTCCACATCCTCCGTCCTTTCCTCCACTCTTTTTCTTACACGAAGAGAAAGAATCAACCGGCGCCGCTGCGATTGACCGCCTCTTTCGCCGCCGCCGTACGCCGTTAATCTTGAAGGTAAGCTAAAACAACAATTCTTCCTCTCTGTTCTTTTTTGAAAGCTTTGTCCTTGTTTATAGTTGGAGTCCATTAATGGTTCAATTGATCTTAATCAGAGTTAGTTAATTAAATTTTGTTAGATTTCTACTTTGGAGTTGGAACATTTAAATTTTAAAGTGAAATTACCGTTACATAATTTCCAAACAAAAACAAAAGGAGGAGATTTTGGTTTGAAATCAGACGGTCGAGATGCCGAGCACGATTCAAAAAGCGATCGGGGCCGTTAAGGACCAAACCAGCATAGGACTAGCGAAGGTGGCTAGCAACATGGCGCCGGACCTCGAGGTGGCGATTGTGAAAGCGACCAGCCACGACGACGACCCTGCCGACGAGAAGTACATACGGGAGATCCTGAATTTGACCTCGTACTCGCGCGGGTACGCTCACGCGTGCGTGTCTGCGGTGTCCAAACGGCTCGGGAAGACTCGTAACTGGATCGTGGCGCTCAAAGCACTGGTGCTTGTTCATAGGCTGTTGAATGAGGGAGATCCGGTGTTTCAAGAAGAGATCTTGTATGCTACGAGGAGAGGTACGAGGTTGCTGAATATGTCGGATTTTAGAGATGAGGCTCACTCAAGTTCATGGGATCACTCCGCCTTTATAAGAACCTATGCTATGTATTTGGATCAAAGACTTGAATTGATGCTTTTCGACAGGAAAAGCAGTGGAGGCAGTGGCGCTGGGGGAAGTAGTCATGGAAGTGCTGATGATAGATATGGTGGGCGAGATAATTTCCGATCACCACCACCGAGGCCATACGAATATGATTATGGGGATATCAGAGGTGATAATGGATATGGAAATTATGGGATGACAAGGAGAACGAGGTCTTATGGCGATATGAGTGAGGCAGTGGGGAGTGATGGGAGAGATGGAAGAGAGGAGAAGAAAGCAGTGACGCCATTGAGGGAAATGACACCAGAGAGGATTTTTGGGAAGATGGGTCACTTGCAGAGGTTGTTAGATCGGTTCTTGTCATGTCGGCCTACAGGATTGGCAAAGAATTGTAGGATGATCTTGATTGCTTTATATCCTGTTGTGAAAGAGAGTTTTCAATTATATGCAGATATTTGCGAGGTTTTGGCTGTGCTGCTTGATAAGTTTTTCGATATGGAGTACCCAGATTGTGTCAAGGCATTTGATGCATATGCAAGTGCAGCGAAGCAGATAGATGAGTTGATTGCATTTTATAATTGGTGTAAGGATACGGGTGTGGCTAGATCGTCGGAGTATCCCGAGGTGCAAAGGATCACTAGTAAGTTGTTGGAGACATTGGAGGAGTTTGTGAGGGATAGAGCTAAGAGGCCAAAGAGTCCAGAGAGGAAAGAGCTCCCTCCTCCACCTAAAGAGGAAGAGCCTGCACCAGATATGAATGAAATAAAGGCACTACCTGCTCCCGAAAATTATACTCCACCGCCACCACCAGAGCCTGAGCCTGTTAAACCCCCGGAGCCACAAGAGGATTTAGTGAATTTGAGGGATGATACTGTCTCAGCTGATGATCAGGGGAACAAATTGGCTTTGGCTTTATTTAATGGTCCTCCGGCTAATAATGGTAATGGATCATGGGAAGCTTTCCCATCAAATGGACCTGAAGTGACATCTGCTTGGCAAACCCCAGCTGCTGAGCCAGGGAAGGAAGACTGGGAGTTGGCTTTGGTTGAGACCGCTAGTAACTTGTCAAGGCAAAAGGCAGCTTTGGGGGGTGGTCTAGATCCATTGCTGTTGAATGGCATGTATGATCAAGGAATGGTAAGGCAGCATGTTAGCACTGCACAGTTAAGTGGCGGGAGTGCGAGTAGCGTGGCATTGCCAGGCCCAGGGAAGACCACAACACAAGTTTTAGCTCTTCCAGCACCAGATGGAACAGTTCAGAATGTCAATCAGGACCCGTTTGCCGCATCTTTGAGCGTTCCTCCTCCTTCCTATGTACAAATGGCTGACATGGAGAAGAAACAAACTCTGCTTGTCCAGGAGCAGCAGGTATGGCAGCAATATGCAAGGGATGGAATGCAAGGTCAAGCTAGTTTGGCCAAAATTAATAACCCTGGATACTATGGACCTGGACCTATGCCAGTGATGCCTTACGGAATGCCCCCAGTGAATGGGATGGGGCCACCAGCCGGGTATTATTATACTCCATATTGATTTTTCCACATATAAAATAGATAACTTTTCTTTGCTTACCTTCTGTATTATCTTTTTCTAGTTTTCTTTCCCTTTTTATCGTTTCCTTTGAGATGATATGATGTTCTGAAATATGTTCACGAAGGACTTGCTCATTCTGTGGATTTTTTTTTTTGTGCTGGGAGGTTCATGATCTGGTTGTGATGTCTCTTTGTGCTTTTGTAATATTAGAATTTTATTTACATTCTTATTTTCATTGTGTGACCCTCTCGTTAACATCCATTGAATTGGCTCTGCAGTGATTAAATCGTGATTGATTATCCAAAAAATTATACATTTATCATAATTTGTAGATTTTCTTGTCAACTTTTAACATCTCACACTGTTAGGTCTCCTATTAGTTTCAATTTAGTTGGTGAAGCGGTTCAAGGAGTTAGGTTTCGGTTTCTCGCAATGTTAATAGATGCACCTCCTTATGGCCCCTTTGTAATTATGTTGCTTAGAAAGAACTATGTTATGTTGCTTTGGGCCAATATTTAACCCTATCAACCAGAATGCCTGATTTGTTGATTTGAAATGCAATCACTTCTTGTATTTGTTGGCGCCGCATAGATTCTCGTACCCATACTTAAAAAGTGTTTATTGCTTTGATCTCTCATGGTTTTGTCCCATAAGAAGCATATTTTATGGGTCAAAACCGTGAGACTCTTGAGTCGAAGTTGACGAATGCTTTGCAGGTTGGGTGCGAATCTCTTCAACTGCTCAGCTTTGATGTTTCATATAAGCCATGCTGGTAGAAATGTTGATTGATGGATATAGTTCACCACCATATAGGTCCCTTCTAGTTCAATGTTTCTATTATCTAATTTAGATAAGACCTTTTTTTTTTTGGACATGTACATACTGATTAATTGAATGGAAATTCATATTGACATGAGATTTATACTTGTGGTAATAATCCGGTGGTAACTGACTGTAAAGCGGTGAAAGGCCTAGAGAATTGTCACTAAACTGCCATATATAGCAGATTCTACCTGGTTACTGAGATTTGCTGGCATAGGAGCTTGAGGATTTCTTGGAGCATTGGATGCCTATGCCTTCGGCCCCATTGACACAGAACATTCTTTTTAGTGTGTAAAAAACTTCCTGGTTCCTGGTTTAACACCGAGAAGAATCAGAACCCGAAACTGAAAGTGGTGGTCCATGTCGAGAATTAAACCTCCCAGGGCAAAGAATCATGATGTTAACAGCTTTGAAAAAGAAATCTGTTGTCTTCTTTTTTGGTGGTGGGTTCGGTTGAGAACAGCCGCCAAATGAACCAAGTCCATGGATTCTGTCCTAAATGGCTGAACCTACCCCTGGATCATGCCCCACTTTCTTTTTTCATTTCCTATTCTCGTCCACATGATCCAAAATAGAGCCATCCTGAAGACCTAATCCTTTTATTTTTTTTAATTAAGAAATGAACCAGCTTACCCAAAAAAAAGAAAATAACTTTTATAAGGTGGTGTTTCCTCATTTTGGTTGGCCATTATGTACGTTTCATGCACGAAATTTGAAGGCAAAGTTGGATAAAAAAGCAAATTAGAAGTCAATACGGATTGGTACCACTGGTGGAATAATTGGATCATCTATTAATTTACTAATATACCTGTCTTAATCCGGTATTGAAAGGCCCAGCTCAGCATCGGCTGTGCCTATATGTGGTGTGGGTCCTTTGGGGGTGGGGTGTTAAGGCGGTTGAGCTGTCCCACCACCTCTCATGATGTTGGGCTGGCTACCAATATTTTTTAATGAAAAGCTTTAATAAATTTTGAGGTTAGGTCGGATTTATGGTCAAAAGTAGTTATTCAAGCCATTCTACAACAGAGGCTAGTCTTTTTAGATCAGATGGACCATTCTATTCATGTGAAGAACTCCACTGCTCATCGGCCAATTACACAAGGGTGGTTAAGGTTTCTTCTTTGCCATTTTAAGGATTAAGATTCAAACCCTGGAATTTTCCTCTCTTTTTTTTTATTATTGTTATCAGCAAAGCATGCAAAATACGATTAAATTATCAAAGTATCACGATACAACAATTCCCCTGCGGCATCAGTTCGCAATATTGGGATTAAATTATCGAAGTATCCTGCTTCCCATTCTAGCGAGCACAACGATTACTCTCCCTAAACGTGTGCTGGATAAGATGGTGCTCAAACTGAGATAAAAGGTTCCTGCACTCAAAGATTAAATATTCTTAACAAAAACAATATCTGCAGTGGCGTCAAGCTCAACAATAATCTTGTTTATGTTAACTGATTTAGCTAAACAGAAGCCATCTAGCACCCACAACACTTGGAAAAGGAAGGGATTTAATAGGTGTTGAAGCTGCAAAGTAGTCAACAGCTTTAAACATAGCTTGGTTAATCAATCCTCAATAGGGCTCCTTTCCTGTGAATACTTTGTTGTTGCGTATCAACCAAATTTGCCATAATGTGAATGCAAATAAAACCGCCCAAGGTATTCTGTTAATCATTCCTCTTTCAATTATAATGGTACTAAAAAAAAAAAACCCTCCATTGTTCATCAGCCATTTTCAGACGGTCTTCTATCGAAATTTTAAGTGTCCCTTTTTTTTTTAATTTAAAACATTAGGTAAAAGCACGGTATGGGTCCTTGTGTTATTGCGTGGAGACCATTTTTATACCTATACTTTTAAAATGAGCACAATTTTTTTTTATATATATACTAAAAACAACAGCAATACGATTAATTTTTTTGGACAATCTTATTATAATTTTTATCATATTTACTCTTTTTGATATAATGTTTAGAACTATTCATAGCTTTTCTTCAATCCTTAAATAAGAGAATAATGCGTTTCAGCGTACTTAAATCCACATTCTTCTATACTGACAATAATTTTCATGTCAATCGGGCTAAGACTCAATCGATGCAACACGATCATTTTTATAACAGTTGAAAAAACAATTTTTTAATTTTATGCAGGGTAACCATGTTTTGTCTAAGTCAAACTTAGATTAAGTTCAAATTTATGGCAGTTAGTATATTATTGTGTCATAGTTCTATTATTGTATATATGTGTACAGTAAGAACGAGGGGAAGCAAGAGGGATACGGTAGGGACTGAACACAAAGACAATTTTAGAGTAGGTGAACACGAACGGAAAGCAAACATAAAACTAAGATTACGTGTAAAGCCTCAAAGTTTGAAAGCAATAGGGATATTAGTGTGGTTGTTTTCTTAATGAATTTATGTGTATGCATGTATGCATGCATGCATGTATGATTTCTGTGAATATGGGTTGATTATTGGAATTCTAACGTATTTAGTGTAGTGTTATCCTTTGTGTGTACTCGTGTTTGTTATACATGCATATTTTTTAACACCACATAAATAAATAATGTGAAATTTATTAAATTCCATTAATTAAAATTGTCAATTTTCAAGTTTGAAAAATCAATCGACTTGCGACTATTTTTTGGATGATATCCATGAATTTTTGAGTTGAGATATCTTCATATTGTTCGAATAGAAATCTTTTAGCTTTAAAACTCTCCTTGAATCACTCAATTTCAAATTACGAGTTTTGAATTTTTAATTCGAGTTTAAATTATATTGGACCCGTGTAATAGCCCTAATTTGACCCTAGTCGGAAAGTGGTTTCGGGACCACAAAACCAAGTCATAAAAAAATAATTAACTGTTATATTCTATGCTTATAGTATGTGTACATGCAAGTGTGAAAGTTTCATGCTTTAATTTTGTCATTTGTATGTGAAATTTATTAAATAGGACTTAGGTGAGACAATTGTGAAATATGTTAGGTTAATTTTAAAGTGGCCTATTAATGCATAAATACAAAAAGATGGACTTGCATGTCAAATATCTATTTTGTTGTGTAATGGCCGGCCATGATGTGGTTTTATTTAGAATATATGTATTGTTTATTAGTGAAGTGGCTTTATATTTTATAGTCTTAATGTATATAAAAAAAATAGTAGAAAAAGAGGTGATGAAAACAAAGCTTCATATTTTTTTGGTTCTTCTTGGCCGAATTGAAGAAAGAAAAAGGGACAAGATTTTCGGTCACTTTAAGCTTAGGGAAGGTTAGTAGATTATGTTAGTTTTTGAAATTTTAAGCTTGATTTTAGTTAATTAGATAGTTTCATACATAGCCCATGTCAAAATTTTAAAATTTGGTGATGATTTGAGCATTCGGTTTTGGTTATTAAAGGAGGAGATTGGATTATAGTCTTTATGTTTTATGAAGAATTGTTGAAGAGGAAGGTTGGAGTTAGTTAAGTTATAAATTTTTAATACTCATGAGTACTATAGCCGAACATAAATTTACTTAATGACTTGAACAAATACCATGTGGATGTTTGAAATGAATGAATTTGAGGTTTGTTCATATTAGGGATTCGGCTTTGTGCATAACTTTTAAGAGTTTGATTTTGAATAATTTGAGTATTGGAATGTAAGTAATGTTGTGCATAGGTTAAATTTTTGTATTCGGCTTTTGTAGTATATATGTATGATTAATCCATTTTTTTTCTTTTCTTTTGCAAATGATATATATAGGGGGATAAATATTAAAACTATTGTTGACTTGTGTTTAGTGATATTCGGCCAATGACTAAATGTGCTTGCTTATTCGGTTTAAGTAAAGTAAATGTGATTGGTGGATATGATTAGGTTGTGGTTTATTATAGACTTGTTTTGATTGTATAAATTAGCTTATAAATTGGTTTGGAAATAATAAATAATGAGCATGCTTTGTGGCCGTAAGGATTATATGATAGTGTGTCGTGATATTAACTTAGCTAGTCGAATGGATGAGGAATGAATTTGATATATATATAGGTAACATTGACGAGTTGTTTAGCATATGGGTTTTGTATATTGGTTCGGCAACTAAGCTAGAAAAATAATTTTCGGTAACATGGTATCTATGCACATATATATAAGGTATCTTAAGTATATTTGTCCATTTGATAAGGTTGATTAATAGTTCAAGTAAGGATTACTCCATTCGATATGTACATGAATTGAAGTAATAGGTTCGGTAATCAGCTTATGACATACGGGTAATATCATATGTCCGATTATAAGTTAAATACTCGATAGTTGTGGTTCATTGGATATAATGTTTGAAAATTGTTTTGAAAAAAATTGATATTTGTATTTAGTAAAGTTGAATAAGTCATTAAATAAATCTATTTGTTTTAATTAAGCTCAAGAGCAAAGAGGGTCTAAATCAGATAAGGGAAAGGAAAAAGCAGTCGAGTAGCCTATCCGCAACTGTTCAAAATATCCGAGGTAAGTTTTGAGTAGTTTCCTTTAATATATAATTGATGCTGGTTTATAAGAGTATAATAGGTGAATTGAAATTCAGTTAGCACTTGTACAAAGTTGTTTAATAAACAATGCGTGTATATGACTTTGAGGTCGATGGTAACTTTGAGTTTAAGCTTGAATGGCGAAATGATTGTGTGATATTAGGTATAATTTTTGAGTTGAAATGTTAATGATGATGTGCCTATGGAACTTATATCCGAATGTATTAAATGATTACTAAGTGATAGGTTGATTGAGATGTGTTAAATATATAACTAAGTATTCATGGTATTGGAAAAATATCCGGACTTGAAGTCCGTAGGCTTTATGCTGGAAATAAATCAGGACTTGAAGTTCGCAGGCTTTATGCTGGAAATATATCCGGACTTAAAGTCCGCAGGCTAAGTGCTGGTGCTATATCCGGGCTAAGTCCCGAAGGCATTCGTGCTGGCGTTATATCCGGGCTAAGTCCCGAAGGCATTCGTGCTGGTATTATATCCGGGCTTAAAGTCCCGCATGCTTTGTGGTGGTGATTTGATTTTGGTTTTAAATCTTGCAGACTTAATGCCAATGATTGGAGTAAGATTATGATTTCGAATGTTTGTAGTAAACTACCATTGAATATGTTCAATACATTAAGTCGGTCAGGTATGTATTATATACTTTTATATGTTAGATTGATCGGAATTGAATCATGAATGCGAAATGAGAAGTATATGTGACAATCTCATATGTGTATGTGTGTATTTGGTTATGGTGAAAGGTTATATGAGATTGATTTGGTGATATACATGTTAAATAATATGAATCCAAAGAATGGGTAATAAATCTGCTTGGGACAGCAGCAGTAACGTGATTTCGGAAAATCACCATAAATTGTGGAAGTTGAGTTAGAGGCTGAATAAATTATGTCATGAAATCTTAATGAGTCTAGTTTTTATAAAAGAAACCGTGTAAGCAAAAGAGTTGCCAATAATGAGATATTTGAAGTGGCGTGGAACAGAGTCAAAATGACTTTGAGGTCCCCTGTTCTGTTTTCAGAAAATCATTATAAATGGTACAAAAATGGTTATAAGATAAAATTTATATTCTTAGACTCCCTAATGAGTCTAGTTTCAAATAAAATAAACGATAACATATTTCGAATTCTTTATAATGAGAAATTTGATTCGTAGTGAAGAGTGGTCAGATTAGTCAAACAGTAAAACAGGGAAAACTTCAATAAAAACCTGGTATTGATTGGTCAAACCAAAAATTCTGAAAATTTGATGGATGGAAGATATATGAGTCTATTTTCAGGGAAAATTAACGGCACTTGATTTGGCATTTCTTAGCTCCAGTTATAAATAATTTAGTGACTGTTGCTCAGGAAGACAACTTGTAGTGAATTTGTGATTTTGTTGCAAACATGGTTAAAACTTGTTAATGAGATGCTTTTCGAGTTCTTATGATCTTATTTGAAATTTCAATATTTGGTTTTAATTGAGTTCAGATTCAAGTGAGGTGAATTTGCTAAATATGCATTATGTTCATGGATACTTGGCCAAAATGGCAATTATCTAGGAATGATTTCTTGAAAATTTGAATAATCGATCTATAAGTAAATTAATTGTTTGCATTGCTTAAAACTTACTAAGCATTGAAGCTTATTTCGTGTTCTCTTTTCCATTTCTTATAGGTATATACTTTAGCTCGAGTTGGAAGGGCCGGAGATATCATCACACTATCTAGTCATTATGTGAGTTGAGAAGATTGTATATCATCATGGTTTAAGGCATGTATAGGATAGACTATAGGTAGAATGATATTTCGACTTTGTATACATTATAGCCATGCGAAGATGGCTTGCTCATTTTGTTTAGAGAAGCCTTATAATTGAACTAATGTGGTGAAATGTTTTAGTTATAACTTGATAGTAGTTAATTTGTTATTAGATATTCGGTTATGTTTTGATAGTGAGTCATTTTAGAAATTTATAAGAGCTCTTATGGAAAATCAATGAGACATGTTTGCATTGTTGATAATTTATGTCTGGTAAGTATCTTTGACCTTATAGAAGTTTTGTTTAGTCAAGTAATACCTCATAACCTTATTCCGGCAACGGATATAGGTTAGGAGTGTTACAACCCGATTTTTAAGCTTAATTTTTATTATATATAAGTCAAATATTATATTTATGTCAACAAGAAATTTAGTTTAAAACTAATTCTTGGTTAGTTTAATTAGAGCTTCAGTATATTTAAAAGTTCTATTTGAATGTACTTATTTAACTTATATAATGGCTTCTTCATTATATACAATTCAAAATTCATTCAGCAACTTCATTTTCTAAGTTAAGACAATTCTTTTTGAAGAGTTTTTAATAGTCTTTTTTTAGATTGTGGAGATCATCTTTAAGCCTTTTTTTTAAGGAAAATTAGAGTTGTTTAAAGGGGAGTTGTGGATTCATCTAGTCCCCAAAACTCCTTATGACTTCTATACGTCACTTCCTATTTTTTTCATCTACGTTGTTATGTTTCTTTGTTATTATGTTTTGTTCTTATTTCATTGTTTCTAATATTTAATCTGGATTTTTTTTTCTATATTTTATTTTTGTTTTAATTGTTGCCCTTTTAAATTTTTAGATCTGACTTGAATTTGCTTATGTTCTAAATTGTGTTAAAATCTAAATTTCTTTTTAATCGTTTAGAACCCTAAATTAAATCCGTGATTTAAACAAACTTACAATCTTATTTCTCATGAATTTCATATCACTTAAGTATCTTCAATTTATTCAAAAGTAAGGCAACATTTAGCATGATGGTTGTCAAAATTACTGGATACGATTTTGTTTATTGTTCTTAACCTTAAAATGTTGTTTTCAATTCCAAGTGAATTTTAAAAATAAATAAAATAAATTTAGTACTTTTGAGTTCCTAAATATGATACATTTAATTAATAAAATGTATGTCTACTAAAATTTTTTATAGGATTATATTTAAATATTAGATTTTAACTTGTAATATTCAAAATCTAAAAGTAATACGTGTAAAGTGAGGTACCAATTTTTAGGAGTTATGAGAGTGTTAATACTTTCTTCGCATATAGTCAACTCTTGAACTCGAATTTTCTTTTATTTCCAATATTTAGACCAAATCTTTTTAAAAGAATTTGCAAATTTTTCTTTTAAAAAGATTATAGGTGTCCAGTCATACCTAGATAGAAAGATTAGTGGTGGCTCTAATTTTTTTAATAAAAGCAAGTGTTGAAAAATTAAAATTTATTTTTTCGTCAAGTTAATCCTAGGTTAAAAAATGGTTTTAGCAACTTCACAACTTGTAATGACCTAAATTTTACCGTTACTGAAAAAAGTGTATTTTTGGGTCTCCGTTTCTGAAAAATAGATTCGTAAATATTTATTAAAAATATTTACAAAGTTAATCGAGTGGTTAATTAGAGTTTAATTAAGTGAATTAGCTTAAATTAAGGATAATTGGATAAAAAGATTAAATTGAATGAAGTGTGAAAGTTTAATTATAGAATAAAGAAAATTGAAAGGGCTAAATAAACAAATAAGCCAAAAAGAGTGCCAAGTGTATGGCAAAAATAAATACAAGTGTAATAAATATAATACACACATTTGTAATACATGTATGTATTTACTTATTATTTAAGTAAATATTAATGTATTTATTATTGTTAAATTGATATTATATGATAAATAAATAAAAGACAAATGTGTGGTAATGATTGGGTACAAGTGTATTAATAAAAATACATACACTTGTAATGCTTGTATTTAAGTATTAATAGATATTTATTATTTATAAAAGGTATTTATTAATTAAATAATTATATTATAAGATTTTTATGTGAAAAATAAATAAAAAATTGACAAATGTATGGTGCATATGGTGACATGTGTAATACTAATATACATACAATTGTAAAATATATGTATATTTACTTATTATATAAGTATATTATTAAATTATATATTAGTATTAAGTAAAAGATATTTATATAATGAATAGATTAAAGAAAGATAAATGTAATAATATATGTGTATACAAATGTAAAATAGATATTAGATATTAAATAGATATTTTATTATAGCTATTATTAAGTTATTATAATATATATATAAAGTAAAAGGAATAAAAAAAAAAGAATAGAAAAAGAAAGAAAGGATGAAACGAAACCGACAGCAGGGGAAAGAAAGAAGGAAGGAAAAAGGGGAAAATTAGATTTCAAGGCTTGAAAGTTAAATAGGTAAGTCAATTTAGCCATTTTTACTTAATTTTGATGTTTTGGAAGCTTTGGGATAAGGTTTTGATGAAATTAAGTGAATATTTTGAAAGTTATTAGATTTCTAAATATTGTTCATGTTGAATAAAAAGATGAATTAGGGGTTAGATTGATAGGAATTCAAGTTAGAAATGAAATAAGGATTGAATTGTAAAGTAATTCATAAGTTTTATGTTGTAGGGACTAAATTGATAAAATTTCGAAATTAGGAAAACATGCTGGAAATTTAATAGTTAAGTATGAGTTTGGACAAAATTTGAATAGAAATGAAGTATGAATTGAGATAGAAAAAGCAAGTGAATTTAGTTAAGATAAAATTGAAATTAAAGTAGAAATTGAATAGAAATTATATTAATTAGATATAAATTAGTAGTGAATTAACGAATATGAATTGTTTTAATTCTCATAGCTAACGTTGTCTCGGGAAATCTTGGCTAAGCAAGGAAAATTGGCAAAGACAACGGGAGTTAGCTCGAGAAAATACGATTTGTATTTCTATAATGTGAACTTAATACTTAAATTTTTGGATTTATTATTTAATATATAGTAGGTGTTTTGAGATGATTATTTGAATTGGATTGAATATTGATTATATTGAATTAATTTATGAATATATGTGAATGTTTGAATTGAAATGAATATTGATGTGGAAATTGAATAATAAATATTTGTTATATTGGAAAATTTATGTAGTTGGAAGTGTGATGAAATTGATAGAAAATTGTGATTATTGTGAAATTGAATATTTATTAGTGAAAAGTGAATGAAATTATATTGAATTGAAGAAATATAGTTAATTAATTAAAATATGAATTAATTGAAAACTGGAAAGTGAATTAAATACTCTATTAACTAGTCGAGTTAGTCGGATATAGTTGGCATGCCATAGGATATGGAAGAGTACGAGTTTTGCCGACTTACTGATCAGCCACTTATGTGCCGACTTGTAACACCCCCTACCCGTATCCATTGTCGGAATAGGGTACGGGGCATTACCAGAGTTTACTGAACATTTTTAGATAATTTCTAAGTCATTTATTATTAATATTTTGAAAATAATCATAACGTCTCTCTACTGGGCCCTCGAAGCCCAAAACATACATTAGAAATCAATTGAAATAGAATCGGGATCATAAAAAAAAATTTCGCAAAATCTTAAATTATATTTTCATCTAAGTATTTACCATTTCAATGCTCCTTATAATTAAACATGTTACCATTCAGTCAATAGCTTGATACTTGTCTAAACGTCAAACAACAGCATTGTTAGTATTCTTGCACATATTTCATATAAATTCAACATTGATATACCTATTTTCTCAACATATCACACTTGAGTTTAATAATAGTCTCAATTTACATAATTTCCTTGTATTAACATATTAAAGATAATTATATATGTACATGTCACAAAATATATTATTCTCTTATTGTTTCTTCATAAGCATATATTATTCATTTCGTTATATCAATAGTTCATGCACCATCATTTCCTTATATTCTATGTATATTTATTTCGGTAATAGTTTGTATTAAACTCAACATAAATTAAATTCCATGTACCTATACTTATTTTATTTATCTATCTTCTTAATTATTTCATACAACTATTTTGTACATATATTTCCATATGACCAATTCCTGTAAACATTTCACACAACCATTTTGTATAACCAATTCATATAACCATGTGTCATTTGGTACATATTACGTGAATATTAGTTGATCAACAAATATCTTGGCGTCTCTCTTCCACAATCTTGTTTATCTTTGACATGATGCCATAGTATCTTTCAACTATGGTCTTACTCGTTTTCTGTCATGTTGCCATAGTATCTTTCAACCATGGTCTTATTCATTGCATGTCACGTTGCCATAGTATCTTTCAACCATGGTCTTACACATTTCATTTCAGAGAGCACACTCCCGCGAACCTTATCTTTACAGTGGGATTACCAGTCCAAGCTAAATCCCCTGTAATATAAACTCATAGAGTATTGTCGGGATTACCAGTCCAGGCTAAATCCCCTGCAACGACAATTACTCTAATGAGCTTGGATCTGAATTACCAGTCCAAGCTAAATTCAGACCCTAATTAGGATTACCCATCCGGGTTAAATCCATTTTACACATATTCTTCGGGAAGGCTATATCAGGATAGGATCACCCGTCCGGGTTAGATCCTTTTTACCGTCCCGAGCTATTTAACGGAGAGATCATAAAGAGCCATATCAGGAAGCTAATCCGGGCTATAACGGGAAACTCAATAGAGCCGAAATCAGGTAGTTCACAAAGAACCATATCGTGAAGCTCACAAAGAGCCTATCGGGAAGCTCCGGATAGCCATATATCGGGAAGTTCAAGCGAGCACTATCGGGAGGCTCACAAAGAGCCTATCGGGAAGCTCACGAAAAGTTGTATTTCGGGACGCTCTTAAGAGCTACGGTGTGTCCACAACACATGCGGATCACAACTTATCGGGACGCTCCGAAGAGCTATAACGGGAAGCTCGCAAGAACTATATAACGGGGAGCTCGAGAGGGCTAATATCGGGACGCTCTTTCGAGCTATGGTGTGTCTGCAACATATGCAGAACTACAACCAATTCGGGAAACTTACATCCATCGATTTTCCTTTGTTCAACGGGATGTATCATTTTATCAGGCATTATCAAATATATCCATATCAATTTCATATGCATGAAAAAAATACAATTCACAAGTATGATAATTAATTCAAGCTTATAATTATGCATAATTCCGTTACACGAACTTACCTGACTAAATTACAAAAATACCAAGATTTAGGGGCATTTTGATAATTTTTTTTATTTTCCTCGATTTTTCACCCTATCTTAAATTGAAAATTTCATTCAATTTATTAATTTAGATAATAAAACAATTCATTCTCTTCAATCTGGTCATTTTTGACATTTTTACAAAATTACCCCTTGAAGTTTTATTTTTATTCAATTTAGTCCTTAAGCCTATAACATACAAATTAGCCATGCTAGCTGAATATTCATAAATATTTTCCTCCTCCTCCTCTCTATTCCACATCCTTAAAGTATATAATACACTTGTAAGTAACATCATCTATAATTTTTATTATTTATTTTTATAAATATTCAAGCTGTCCATCTATGTCATAGTCACTAAATTATTTATATCTGAAGCTATAGAACTCCAAATTAAGATCCGCTAATTTTTCCTGAAACTAAACTTATATATATACTTACCATAAAATGTTCATAATTTTTGGTTTAGCCAATAAGTACAGTTTATTCTTTAAATTTACCCATGTTCTGCTGTCTGAAAATTCTGACCCTTCTTCACTAAAATTATTTATCTCATTGTACAGAATTCGAATGATATTTCCATTTATTTCTCTTGAAACTAGACTCATTCAGGATTCTAAACATATAAATTTAAGCCCCTAATTATTTTTATCCAATTTTTTATGATTTTCCAAAGTCAGAACAGGGGAACCCGAATTCATTCTGACCTTGTTTCACAAAATTCATTATATGTCATTATTCACAAATCCATTGTTTACACCATTTCTTTTATGAGAAACTAGATTCAATAAGCTTTAATTTCATTTTTTTTTCATCTTCTAATTCGATTTTTACAATTTATGGTGATTTTTCAAAGTTAGTCTACTGCTGCTATCCAATATCATTTTAGTGCAAGTTGTTTATTACCATTCTTCCCCCGAACTTTAATAAATAACAATTTCGTCCCTGCTCAATTAGCCTCTCAATTGAGCTGATTTTTCTCAATCAATACTTTATTCTATCACCTTAAACTACTTTACAACTTTTGGAAATCATAATTTAGGCACTAGACTTTAATTCCAAACATTTTCACAATTAGGTCCTAAAATCAATTTTCGCCAATTTTACTTAATAAAATTATCTTATATCAAAATTAAAGCTTCAATTCTATGTTTATTCATCATATGCTTCCAGCACTCATCCATAATAACTTTAAAAATTATCCTTTCAACATAAAACTTATGAATTACTTTACAATTCAATCCTTATTTCATTTCTAACTTGAATTTCTATCAATTAAACCGTTATTTCATCATTTTACTCAACATGAAAATTATCTAGAAATCTAATAACTTTCAAAATATCAACTTAATTTTATCAAAATCTTGTTCCAAAGCTTCTAAAACATCAAAATTAAGTAAAAATGGCTAAATTGACGTACGTATTAAACTTCCAAACTTCACACCTTTAATTTTCCCTTTTCTTCTTCCTTTTCTCTTTTTCTTTCTTTCCTTCCCCTGCTCTCTGTTTCGTTTGCTTTGTTTCTTCCTTTCTATTCTTTTTTTTTATATATATACACACATGTATTTATACTTAAATAGTAAGTATTATTTATTTATTCATGTGTATATTATTAGTACATTTGTATCCATTTATAACCATACATTTGTCATTATTTAATATATTTATCATATAAAATCTTATAATATAATTATTTAATTAACAAATATCTTTTATAAAATAATAAATATCTATTTAATATCTAATACATGTTTTACAAATGTATGTATTTTTATCCATACACTTATATATTTTATTTACTATACATTTGTCTTTGTACTAATTTATTTATCATATAAATATCTTATAATATAATTATATAAATTAATTTAATATCATTTATTAATAAATATATATATTTTATAATTTGAAATCTAAGTATATGCTGCCTCACTTATGTTAAATGGCTTAATTCCATTTTGGTCCTTTTTATTTTCTTTTAATCTATAATTAAACTTTCACACTTTATTCAATTTAATCTTTTCATCAATTATCCTTAATTAAGCTAAATTCACTTAATTAAACTCTAATTAATCACTCAATTAACTTTTTAAATATTTTTGATAATTATTTACGGATCCATTTTTCAGTAACGGAGACTCGAAAATACACTTTTTCCGATAACCGTAAAATTTGGGTTATTACACGACTACTGTCACTGTTACCGTTACTGTTACCGATTCGGCACTTTGTGTGTCGGATATTGTTACTATTACCGTTACTGTTACTGTTTCGGATTTGTTTCGATGAGGTACTCTGTGTACCGTACTGTTGCTGTTTCGGATTTGTTCCGATGAGGTACTCTGTGTACCATACTGTTACTGTTCTGGATTTGTTCTGATGAGGCACTCTGTGTACCGTACTGCTACTGTTACTGTTCCGGCTTCGGCCGATGAGGCACTATGTGCCGTACTGGTGCGTTGGTCGGATCCGTGTATCCGTTTAGTTCCGAGTCATGTTAATAGGGGTAAATAAAGGAATTGGAAAGATCGACTGTTACTGAATAATTTAATTGTTACTGTATATTTTATTTTTACTGAAAAATTGACTGTTACTGGATAATCGATTAATTGATTGATACTGAATAATTGACTATTACTAAATAAATAATTGTTCTGATTGACTGATCGTTAATGAATATTACTGATTGATTAATTGCTATTGAAAAATAATAAATGATTTTGAATTTAAAGTAGACCAAAACATTGGTTGGAAAGTGAATGTTTGAATACTCATTGAGTTTGAATAGTTCAATATATATAAATTAATATGTTTTATAATTGTTTAAGTGTTCAGATTATAGAAATACCACTGAGTGTATACTCAGCGTACTGTTTGTTTCCGTGCGCAGGTTAAGTTAAGGCTAGATCATTGAATCAGCATCTTAGGCCGATCTCGAATTTAATGAGTTAAAGCATGTTGAGTATTGGTAATGGCATGTACCTATGATGTCTTATGAGAGTCATTTAGGTTGTGAAAGTATTGATAAAATAAGTAAATTATGATCGGCAATGGTATATAGTATGAATTTGAAATTTGAAAGAAAAATTCGTAGTAATTCTCATTTAGTCCCGAATTGATTTTACTGTTCATATTGAACCGCGAGGGCCCATTAAAGGGACGTCATCTTAAAATTATGATGAGTCTGAACGTTTATATTTAATTAATGTCTATATTGTACCGTATTGATTGGTAATGTCTCATAACCCTATTCCAACAACGGTATGGGGTTAGGGGTCGTTACATAACTCTATTAAAAATAGTTTTGAGAGTTGAGCCTAAAGTTAAATACGTATTATTTATGATTCCAAATTACCGATTCAACTGATACTTAATTATAATCCTTTCATTTTTTTTATAAAAGAATATTTGCTTTTTCTTTTTCCTTTTTTTTCTCATTCATGCATCATTTACAACTTTTTTCATGTTTTAGAAAAGATAAAAAGGTTTTTTACTCGTGTTTTCCTAGTATTTTAGTAAACAATTTATGAGTTTTTATTCACTTATTGTACTTGCAAGTTACATAACATCAGCTCTATGCCCGAGCTTCATCCGTTTAAGTGGGACTATAAAACAAACGTCTTTTTTAGTAAATTTAACACTCCACATAAATATAAGAAAAATTTATCCCCTCAAATTATCTTTATTAGTTTAGTAGACGTTTGTAAGGATAACTTGAGGATCCTTCTAGATATAGTGAACGGTTTGAATCCACCTTATTAGAGTTATAACGAATTTCAGTGATCACCAAAATAAGTATGTATGATAAATTTTCCTCACATTTTATTATTTATTTTATGTCTAGTTTTCTATATTTATATTTTTAATTATGTATGGTTGGCTACTACCTTAGTTGATTTTTTTTTCCTTTCCTTCTTTTCTCCTTTTGTGCATGCATCATATACATGTTACATACAATGCGGGTGTTGAATTGTGACAGGTTGCCAATATAAAAGGCTTTCATTAATGTCTTAATTAATAAAAGTTGTTTTTAATGGGATTAGCTCTCACCCCTTTTTATGCATTCATGCATTTATTTGGTTATCCATACATCATCGTTTATGTTTCCATACTTCTAGTGTTCCATACAAAAACGTTTATTTGTGAACATGGCATGCATTTTTTTCATCATCACCTGGTTTTGATCTTTAGTTAATGGTCGTGATGAGATTCACCAACAATTATGATTTTAGAATTAAGTGGTAATCAACAGATTCATCGTCAGCACAACATACGACAGAGTAGAATTATAGAAAACGAACAAGCAACCCAAATAAAGAAGTTAGAAAGGGCACAAAAGAAATTGCAAGAACAATTAGCCCAATTTCAACAGGAAATGAGAGAGCAAAGAGAAGAGTCAAAGGATCAGATGATGAAGATGTTAAGGAGTTTGATCAAAGGCAAACAGATTGCTGGAAATTCTAACATAGGAGAATACCGGTTCCAATATATCCTCCAAGATTTTACCCCACCTTATTGGCTACAAGGGGTATACCAAGGCTCTCCTGCAATTGTTTTCTAATGTCAGTGTTTCAACTCATGTCAACCATCCAATACAAAAAATTGTAAAGTTATAATTTGATTAAGGTATATCGAGATAGTTATTAATTGGGATCGAATCATTATAAATTAAATTATTTAAATTATTTTTAATTTTTAAAATAGTTTATGATGATTTCTGTAAATTATATTAATGAATTTAATGGTTAAATCAATTAATTTATAATTTTTATTAACGAAAAGTAACTAACTAATTTTCTGAAGTAACTGAAAACTCAACTAAATGCGTTTTTTATCATAAAGACTCAATTAATTATTTTTTTAATTTTTTACTCAAACAACCATAGATTCGTTGATTTGTGTTTAATTTTTAAGGCTTATTCCCCTCGAAATTTAGTTACACAAATCCCGTAAGCAAAAATGAGTAAAGGTGTGAAGACAGAAAAGAAGGAAAAAGCATCAAAGTAGCAATAAAAGTAAGTCCAGTTCAGAAGTCATGACATTAGCAGATTTTGACAAGGAGACCTAAAGAAAAAAGAGGAAGCTACTTGTTGGGCTCAAACAAAGCCCCTACAACTATGTCTAATCTCCCATATACTCGACACGTAGCAAATATCTGACCAACTCGGACTCTGTAATAATTTCATCAAACGTCAATAACAGAAGATACTTGATTCATATCTGACAATCTCCATAAATAATCGGCACAGATTACGATTACATTATACACTGCATCAAATTTGGAATGCATCAGGCCTAGGCCTGGTGTGATGGTAGGGATAGAACGAAGATTGGAATACATCGGTGTTCATACTCGATTTGTTTACTATCGGATGCTTCTTTAATCGTTTGCAATGAGTAATGATATGAACATAGATAAATTTAAGAGTTTTTCAATTTTTTAGTATTTTGATTTTAGATGAAGTTTGAGTACGGTTGAAATTTATGTTTTTCTTTTGATATTTTTCTTTTTAAGTAGTAAGGTTTATATTTTATTTGATTTTTTATATTTTTTATTTCCATTTGTTAAACGTTGTTATATTATTTTAATAAAGATATCAAACTTTTGTTTTAAAAAGGTATCTATATAATAATTATAATTGGAATATTTTTTTTATATTTTATATAACATTTAATAATTATTAAATTTATTTATAACTTAATTATGATTTCAACAAAATTCTTGTTTATTTATTTATCTACAAGTCATTTATTATTTATTTAATAATAAGATAATATTATTATTTATAAATAATACATAAAATTATACTACACATCCTTTGATTTGAGATTAGAAAAAAAAGCTAAAACTTAATTCAGTAGTTTGAAACTACTACCAAGATTCGTTATATTACTATTTTCAATGAATATCTTAGCTCAGTGGTTTGAAAACCACTGAAGTTTTTTTAGGTAAAGTCTTAGGTTAGGTTATAGGGATCTTAGCATGAACATTTAATATAAATATTATTGTTAACTCGATATTAATTTAAAATTGATGAAATTTTATTTTGTTTAAATTTTAAATTTTAATATTAATATTATTTGTTGGTTGGACTTATTAAATAAATAATTATTAATTGGTGTCTATCAAATTTTAAATGAATTACTTGAAATTAATTAAATTTATCAAAATTGAATTTAAATTTTTTTGATTTTAATTGTTTTTAATGTTGATTTTATTAATCAAATTAAAAATTAATGATATATCTAAATTGATTTTAAAAACCTGCTTACAATAATCCATGCCGGACCGGAGTACAGATCTAACTTTTATTATTATTAATCTTTGTCACATAAAGCAAAAGGATGGGATTAGATGTAGTGAGCTATTTTGAGGGAGACTGAAGGGGGTAGGGGAAGCAGGCATGTGGATCAGTGGGGGAGACACCAAACTCATCAATTAACCCTCTTTGAAATTATTTGTAAAGCAAAATAAAAACCCTCTTTGAAATTATTTGTAAAGCAAAATAAAAAGGGAAGAACCAGTTACTCCCCCCAGTCTTTTTTCCTCACTCTTTTTTTTTTCACTTCTTACATTTTGCTTCGTACAGTAATGCATTTTGTTGTTTTTGGGCGACAGAAAGGAAAACCCCAAAAGCTTAAGCTTACCCTTAAGTTTCTACACAGCCTTGCCTTAGTTTCCCTTTGAAGAAACCAAAGATGCCCAGACCAGGTCCCAGGCCTTATGTCTTTGAGAAAAAATCTTGGCACAGTGATGGACACCAACCCATCAGAGGTTCTCTTGTTCAAGAAATTTTCAGGTTTTCTATTTCTACTCGGTTTATTTGTTTGTCAGTCCTTTTTTTCCCCTCTCTTTTTATGTGTTTGATTTTGTTTTTAGAGTTGTAAATGAGATTCATAGCTCAGCAACTAAGAAGAACAAGGAATGGCAAGAGAAGCTCCCTGTTGTTGTCTTGAAAGCTGAAGAAATTATGTATTCCAAAGCAAATTCTGAGGTAAAAAATAATGTTTCTCTACATTGGGTAATTGCTTATTAAGTGTGTAATGAAATACCCAAACCTTTGATCACAATATTTTCAAACTTTGTTTGTAATATAGATGCATTGGGCACTATTGATATATGAAGCTCATATTTTGTATTCACAGGCTGAGTACATGGACCTTAAAACTCTCAGGGATCGAACAAATGATGCCATTAACACAATCATTAGACGAAATGAGAGTACTGAAACTGGAAAGGTTCTTCAACCTTGTATTGAAGGTACCCTTTCACTTTTCTTTGAATTTGAACCCAATTATGCATATTTGCAATGGGATCTTTCTGGGAATTTTCTGTCTTGATTATGAAGAGCACTGGCTTTAAATGTACCTTGTGATTTATGTGTACATTTTTTTGGTGGTTAGCTGCTCTCAATTTGGGTTGCACAGCGAGGAGAACCTCGAGGAACCAACGAAATTGTAGCCCAAGGTGTTACCTTAACCCAAGTACTCAAGAAACAGAGAATACCACTCAAAGAAATCCCATGACCAACCCACATTGCTTGGCTAGCTATTCTGGCTTTGAATCTGAGAAACACACTGGCTGGAATGGCTATTTCACTGCTAACAAGTTTCATATTGCATCTGAGAATGATTCTCTTCCTATTAATAAAAAATGCTTACCCTTACAAAAGTATTCAGTTTATCCTCTTTACTATGGTAACGATCTTAAAACCGAAGAACTGGAGCATGGTTTTGGGATCATCCATAAGATGATTTCTGATACAGTAGAGCCTGCTAAGATGGTTGCCATTCATAAGCTCCTTTCTTTGGATGTGGAGTCTTCAAATGGGATGAACCAAATAGATGCTAGAAATACTTGTAATAACCCACACCACAAAAGTGCCTGTGATCTATCGTTGCGGTTGGGCCCTCTTTCAACACCTTGCCTGAGTGTTGGAAACGATCGGCCAGCAATTGATAAAAGTTTGCCTTCCTTTCATAGGAGGAACAGAAATGACCCCTTGAACTTATCTTCAAATTCGAACAACCAGAGCGTTGAAGGGGAACATATATATGTGGATGCATCAATGAGAAAGAGAAAGACAGTTAATGATCCTACAATGGATTGACAACTTTGTTTGTCCTCCGAAGCTTTTCCTTACAGCCATTCAACTGGAAGCCTGAAAAGTGCAGGATCCTAGACTCAGCCCCTTTAGACCATTGACATGAACTTGGTGAGTTTGTGCGGCTGTTTGTTTGTCTTTTGTAGTGTTTCCGTAGTAATTAAAATGTTGCAAGAATGAGAGTAAATAATTGAGTAGGTTCCAGTCTAAATGTGGCAATCAACAACGAACTAAGGGGACAGACCCTTGATCCGCAATGTATAAAGAATATTCTCCTTTACATGTTGCTGCTTGTGCAACTTATAACTTAGGGTTGAAAATGGATGGTAAATTTTGGACCCCTATATGCTGTAAATTCGTTGAAGATTTAGATATAATCTTTTAAATATTTATTTTATAAATACATATACAGGATCAATGAGCACAAATAGATTAAAAAAAAACATATATGAGATCAATCAATAAGCACAAATTGATTAAAAATCGGAATATTTCGAACTAAAATTGACCCACCTAACAAAAAAACTTATACTTCTAGATCTCAGCTTTTGTCAATAATAACAAAGTTTTGTTGGCATTCTTATTTTGATGTTGATATTATAGATGTTTGAATTTTTTTTAACATAATGATTTATTTGACCTTATAAATTTACGAATAAAGTTACTTTGACTTTTCATTTAGCTTTTTGCCTTTTTTAATATTTAAATTTGTGTTGTTTGTTAAATTATCTCAAAATAGATGGAAATGATGGTGTGTTAATTTTATTGATGGTGGGATGCCATGGCAAAAAATTCCTTGTGGTCCCTTAGCACCCTCATCAATTTTTCTTCCTCGACGAGGCTGAGTTTGTTTGAAACTATCACTAGAAGTGTCTCGTTATTTCCTAAAAACATATATTTTGTGTGAGAAGTTTTGCTGCCCGCGCAATAGAAGAAAGAAGTTTTGTGTGAGAAGTTGAATCAAGCGAACCCGTTTTTTACCTTAGTGGTCGGAGTACCTCTAGCTCGAACACTACTCATTGCAATTCTGGGTCTACCTCTAGCTCTTTCTGCAAACTTGAGAAGTCAGATTTTCACAAATGGCGGTTTTAAGGGCATCAATCTTAGAAAAACCAAAAAACTTATTTGAACTCAATCATCTATAACATCAATAGCATATACACATTATACATCATCAGGAAATTTCGTAGGATCGAAAATATTAATTTGTATTAATTTGTATTATTCATCAACTTGTACAAGAACATCTTTTAACAGATAAATCACGGATCTATCAACAAGTTGGATAATTACACCGGTTTCATGCAAAGGACTTACCTTCAAATATGAGTAAATAGATGATGACCTAACATTTATTGATACTCCTAAATCGCATTTAGCTTTCTCAATTTTGTCATTTGGTAAATTGGATGGGGAGTACTTACATTAGGTGAAAATATTCAAAACACATTTTACCAAAAAATATAGGCGACTCTATATGTGAGAAGAAACATGTTTCGACATACATTTGATTATATGCCTTTACTCTTCTTTTTTTTTCATTGAAGAAATTTTCATGCAAAATGGAAAATACAGGTTTTACACAACATGAATTTTTTATTTAATGCTTAAATTTGTAACTTTTATTCTTAGACACTATAAATAGAAATCCTTCGCAATTTTAAAAAGTATTGTTGACACTGAGACGTTCTAATTCTCGAAATTCTCTCTAGGCTTTCTCAACTTATTTCGTTGCTTAACCTTATTCTTAATCACACAAAGCCTTTCTTCACCTTACAAACCATCACTTGGTTGTTGTATTCAGTACTACAAGATCTACTTCATTCCTTAATGTTGGTACATTCTATTCATTTATTTGCAACACTTTCTTTCTCGGTCAAAATTAGGTTTAGAAAGGACATTTCACATATTATTACTTAAAGGCATACAAAAGGTGTAATACAATGATGTGACCAAGGAGTTTTCCCTTTCAAAAAAATGTATGAAGTTAATGTGTAAATATTAAAACCTAAACAAACTGTACAACATATGGAGGCCAAGTGAGGTAAAAATAAGTCTTTAACTCGTTCGTTGCCTTAAAAAACGAAGTGAGACGAAGAAGTTGCAGAAGAAAAAGAGCTATAATGAAAATCAATTTGCAATCTCTGGTGAAGAGTGAAAGTAGAGACTTTGCCCTTTTTCTCTTCTTCCTCGAGCTCCTCAACTGCTATGGCCGCTAGGAATATTTTTATATATTCCCTGCAACATTCTTTCCCGCTGCATATTACCATCTCATCATCCTTCTTCTTCTTCTTCCCGTACATCAAACTTGAATCATCGAACTTCAACATGTACGCCTGTTTGCACCCCTCGAATAGCCGCTCACCCAACGTATCGATGATGTAATATGCCTTCGATTCGACCTTCAACACGAAGAAATGATCGTTCCAGCTGATGATATACACCCTCGGCTGACAATTGTTTGTTTCGCAGCTTTTTATTTCGTTCCATATCTCATCGAAAGACATTGCTCCTTTCAAGAACTCGAATTCATCGGGACTGAAAAACCCTGTGAATGATTTTTCATGGGAGACGGTAACGGGCCTGACATCGGCTTTTAGGACGGTCTCGAGATCGAAATGTTTGTCGGGGAAGGCATTGGTGTAAGCTGTGTTGGAACAGAGCTTACGCCATTCAGAGGAACCCTGTGTTATGAGGTTATCGAATTCAGGTCTCGTTGGCATGGAGGCATGGTTTGAATGGAGCCGGTGAGCGATGACGGCGACCAGAGCGGTGCAGGCACTCTCCCCAGCGGCTCTTTCGCTTCGTTGGTCAAAGGAAGCAAAGAACACTTGAGCTTTCAGCCTTGCTCCTCCATTTCTGCTCACTAATTCTTTCACTTCCCACCAATATTCTCCCTTCTGCACAAGGTTGAAATGTTTGGCAGTGTGAATAATGAATACTAGACTCCTTAACACCTCAAATTAAAAAAATTCTATAATTTTAAAAAATTAATTAAAACATTTTAAATTTTAAACATCAATATAATAAACCTAAATAACAAAACTTCATGTATTCGTCTGCGGTCAGATCGGTTCTCTGTTTTTTTTTTTTATAATAATTTATTCGAATGAGACAAATCCACATTTTCGTTAATAAAAAATATTTTCCTTGTTTAACATTGTATTTTGCGGTAAAAATAAAATAAAATTTGACCAGACAAGACAAAACGAACCTCGGAGTCAACGACAGAACAGGTTTGAGGGTGCCCGTCAAAGTCAAAACCCAAGAGCTCTGTTTTCTTCGCTGACGATCTAAAACTTAATCGTCTTTTCTTCCACGACAACATCCTTACCATGTAGTTCTGGGCCGGTACCAACTGAGTTTCCAAATTTCGGGACGATTCCAACTCAGGTCCTAAACTCAGCTCGCCGCTGCTGCTTTCACTCGTGGTGGTAGAGTCATTCCCATTCATACCATCCGAGTCAAATACCAGGGACTCATCAAAGTCGAAGGAATTCAGTTGATAGTTATTCTTTTTCTCCTTCCGGCGGGTTAACCTCTTCACCATCTTGAAGAACCCATCTTCCTTGTTTGACTCGGTTGAGTTTTGGGCACCTCCTGTCGTGTCTCTCACCTCCGCAAAACTCACCAAAATCTTAACAAAGAACAGAAATGAAATCTAGATAAAGTCAAGCGGAACTCACAAGAAAATGGTACTAAAATATATATATTTGAAAAACAGAGAGAAGACATTGCAGAATTAATTTGGGTAATTCTAAGGTATCGAATTCGAATCTTGATAAACCGCTGGAACTTACGGAAAGAGTAGCTTCGATGACCACACCATTAACGTTCAACGTGATGGGAAGCTTTCTTTCAATCTCGGAACACTCCATTTCAGAAACCAGCTTTGCCAAATCCAAAGAAACTTTCCCCGCCACCGCCAGTTTACGTTTTTCTTCGCAATTCTTTCCCTATATTTATAAAAGAAATCAATACCAAAACGAAAGCCTTCCCCCCAAAAAAACTGGGTTTTAGTAATTACTTACAAGCAAGACATCGAACAAAACATCCCAGGAACCGAAACCAAGATCTTTGGAAACAACTGGGAAATCACACAAGTTGTCAAATTCATCATCGTCCCATTCAATTGATTCCTCATTTCCTAAAATTTTCTCACTGCTGCGATTCCATTTATGCCTTGAAGACGACGATACATGAAACGAAACCAAACTAGGCTTGGGTCCTCTCCACACCATTTCAATCAACACGATTTTCTTATCATCTTCTTCCTCATTTCTAGTTATCCCTTCAAGCTTCAATGGCTTCACTTTCACGTGCAATCTCTTCAATGGATACCTCAGCCGCCACTTCATCTTTTTGATAAAAAGGAAATGGAAATCGGTATTTTATGGAAATTTTTAAGACTCCTAATTTGGGTCTTCAATTTGTAGAAGACATCGAAGCAAAGGGCCGAGTTAAAGAGGGCGTGTTCTGGTTTTTATTGGTTACATGGCGAGTTCTGATTGGGCAGGATGAAAACACACTGTGGGAAACTGCCACGTCAAACGCGGACAGGAAATCCGACACGTGAGTTACGCGTAGGTTAAACTAAACGAAAACATATCCGAAAAACGTTTTTTATAATTTTATTATTTATTTTGTGTAGAGTAGACCAATTAAAAGACGTGTGGATTTGTTGGTAATCTTTCAAGTCAAGTAACTCAAAACCAGTTCAAGGATATATCCTAGCTTCACCTCTAAATATAAACAAGGAAAGAGTGCGATCCACGTGTGATGTGCCAAAAACATTTGCTGTTTTCAATATCTCTGCCCATCACGTGCTTTAATTTTGGTTATGGATTGGTGACCCGTTTTCCCGGTTCAACTTTTATGTTGGGGCTAAAACTTGCTATTCACATTTGGTGGCATTGACTGAAATTCCATTTGGTTTAATATAATTTTTTTCTATTTTTTTGTTATTTTTAAATTAATTTTCTCAAATTCAAATCGAATTAATTTTTATAATTAAATAAATGGAATAATAAATTGGTATAAGACTGTCAGAGTATCACTGCCCACTCACTATCCGATAATTATTATTTTCCGTTTAATTAAATATAAATATTAAATACCAATATTTAAACACTATATAATAAACATAAATAATTATTTAAACTTTAAACCCTAGATATTAATATTGCACAGATTAAATCCTAACCTTAATGCTAAATTTAAAAAATTATATAATGATTCATTTGTTTTTTAAATTTTATACAAAAAATTATTTTAACTCTCCATTTATTTTTTCGTCTTTTTAAACCTTTAAACTTACTTTTTTTTTTCAAATCACCTAAAAGTAAATGCAAAATTTAAAGTTTTTTAATTTTATTGAATTTGTATACACATGCATTGTCACAAGGGTGATTGGTTAGCTTTTAATTAATTTTTTTAAAATTAAAAAATTTAGAAAATTATTTTAAAAAATATAAAAATATTTTTTAATATTTTAAAAAAATAATTAAATCTGATATGTCATTTACATGGCAATCCACGTATATTAAATAGCGAGTTAAAATAATATTTTTTAATAAAATTGGAGGGTTAAAAAATTATTATACCTCTTAAAATGGACCATGTCGAAAAATGTTACAAAAAAATAAAAATAATATTCAAAACTTTAAAAAATCCAAAATTTTATGAAAATTATAAGAAATTATAAAAAATGGTTAATTATAAAAATTTTATTTATCAATGTGATAAATTTAAGGATTAAATAAATAAATTACTAAATTAAATTCATTGATGTCTTGTTTTTTTTTTCTTAATTTGCTTTGAATGAGTTTTTTAATATATATGGTCTCTAATTTATGTGGTTTTAGTTTGAAATTTAATCATCAATATGCTTAATTTTTTTTAGAGTAAATTACTTAGTTGGTCACCCAATTTTTAGGGCGCTTTTATTTTGGTCATTCAAAATTAAATTCTTGACCCAACTTTTAGGATGTTTTTATTTTTGTCACTCAAAATTAAATCCTTTTAATTTACTCACCCAAATTTTAGAGTGCTTTCATTTTAGTCACCCAAGCGTTAAATTTCTAACGGAAGTTAACTATATACGTCAAATCATGTTTATACTTTCATTTTAGTCACCCAATTTTTAGGTCACTTTTTATTTTGGTCACCCAAAAAATATTTTTTTAAGTATTGATTGGGGTAAAAAAAAATCAAGGAGTAAAGTGAAAAAGCGATAGAAACTAAAATAATACACAAAAATTGTCAAATTGTACTTGTTTATCCCATTGATGAAAATTTTAAATTTGGGTTTTGAAATATAAATTTTCAAATATTAATATTCAAAATTATACTAACAAATCGGGTGACATTACCAATGGGTAAAAAAAAAATTAACATTTTATTTTGATATTTTAAAATTATTTTCATCAATGGCATAAACAAGTACAATTTGATAATTTTTGTGTATTATTTTAGTTTCTACCTCTATTTCACTTTAATCCTTGATTTTTTTTACCCCAACCAATACTTAAAAAAGATATTTTTTTGGATGACACAAAATGAAAGTGACTTAAAAGTTGAACGACCAAAATGAAAGTGCAAAAATGACGTGGCATTTATCGTTAACCTCCATTGGAGATTTAACGCTTGGTTGACTAAAATAAAAGCGCCCCAAAAGTTGGGTGACCGACTAGGAATTTACCCTTTTTTAAAAAATTAAGACTTGAACAAATTTATTTATTTAAATAGACTCAAATTGAAAAAAAATAAATGAAATTAAGATGATAAATTGAATCACAAGTTCTGGCTTATTAACTTAGACAGTGCTCTCCTTATTTAATAATAGAGTTTGAATCACAATTGTACAAAAAATTTTGTTAACTCGACTAATTTAAACCTTTTTTTTTCATTCAAATCGATTGAATATTCACCTATATCTCTAACCGAACAATTGAGAAATTGTTATACTACCATATATAAATATTGAAACTTTTCATTATATTTTGTTGGGATTGATATTTGGACATGATAACTGGAGAAGAATTCTATACGCCATCTCTACGAATCTTAACATTAAGTATGACCCTAATTTTGTGTTGATTTTGATGGAGCAACAAACTCTAAATGCAGATAGTCTCATATAGTTATATTAAAAAGATTGTGTATCTATTATGGTATATTTGAAGGCTTAAACAAGAAATTATTGTTTTGTTAACAAAATAGTAATAATATTTTATAGTGGAAGCAGATGGAAAAGATACATCATACAGGAGGGCAGATCTCCACACACTACTGATGACAGATATTCGATGTACCCAACAATTTATGGATGCTTTCGGCTTACACCACTGTTTTCAATGAATGGGTTTCTTTGTGAGTTTTTGCTACCAAACATCCCTCAATGAATGGGTTTCATTGGATGTTTGCATGGTATAAGTGGAGAGGAGAGTTTATTCACCACCTTCCAAGATCCCTGCGCCTTTTCCACCAAGTACCAATAGTGTTGGAGATGTGTTTACTAATCTGGGAATCTGCACTACAAGAGATCGACGAACCTCCTTGACTTGCCCCAACTGCTTTCACTTTGTCTTTACTAATTTTATCTCGTTTTATACCCAATAATAACTCACCTTTCCTTGGACTCAAGAGCTTTTCTGCTCCAGAAAGTTGTCTCTTTCTCATATTATTATTCTTTTTAGTCCAAATCCAGTGTTGTCATCTCCCACAATTAATTCAATAAATGTATTCATTATTCTATCTGCTGTTGTGTAAATAAAACTCCAGTTTTAAAAGTCACGCCATCATTTATAGTTTGTTTTAATTCAAGTCTTTTAAAACGTTTAATATATTTTTGTTCATATTTGATTTCGAGACGTTTGGTATACGCATAATCTATTTATGTTTTGTTCAATTTATTCCATTGATTTTTTGATAAAAGCGGTATTTAGATTTTAAATTTTGATCTCAACAATATGATACAAAATAAATAAATTACTAGAAATTAATACACAAATATTATGTCCGTAAAATAATATCAAAAAACAAGAAAGATAAATTAACATTAATTATAATGTTGGAATGATCTAGAAACAAACTAAAGATGCGTCAACTTGACCAAAAAATTTGCATTATAGCCTCGCCATCATCAAATCAATATGACGATGAACACCGGTCAATCAAGAAAAATTGTAAAAAGCCTCAAGAGACCCACCACATTAGTAACGCATAAAAGGCCAAGTCTTAGATAGCTTATATCCTCTTCATCGTCTCAAATTTATCGTCATCACTATGATTTATCATGATAAAGCATTTCAAAATCGGTTCTTAATATGTTCGGTACCACTCTTATATTGACAAATCATCCATATATGTCAGAACATGACTTAAAAATTAAAAGTAAAAAAAAATCACATTTGCTTTTAGAGAAAACAAACTAAACAAAATAAAAACTATGAAAAATGTCAACAAAATAAAATCACAAGACTATAGATAAAACCACATTATACAGAAATTAAAAACAAAATAAAACTACGAAAAGAAAATGTTAAAGAAACCACGACAAAAAAAAGTAACTCAAAAATTTACACCATGATCGACGAAACAAAAAGTTCAATTTAAAAAAGTTGAACCACTAAAAGATTTTCTATGATTGAAAACTATTCATTCAAAGAAAATTTATTATTATTACACTTCAACTTGACTAGGCACTATGTCACATCTCTTCCGTGACCAAGGTATGCATGACAACCCAAGACACTCATAAGCAAATTAGGTTTACTAACTTATTAGCAATGATCCAAACATTCTGAAAAACAGATCTGCTTAAAGTTTGGTAACCTAATACTCACTCTATTAAGTTATAGTTAACATGTTAATTTGAATTGTAAGAGATAGATAATAGGGAGTTTAAATTTTCTTTGAACTTTATCTTGTAGGTAAGTTTGAATTTGAATTATTGATATAATTCAATTTGCATAGTAACGGGAATTTAACTATAAATAGAAACCTCTTCCAACCTCAATTTTATCATTTATCATTGAGTTATTGCAATAACTAATTTCTTTAGTGTTTTTAGTTTCTTGCTTGTTTTGCCTTAGTTGCTTTTTAGCCTTAGAATTATTTAAGATTCTCAACTTGAGTGCTCGGATCTTGATGAAAGCTAAAAGATTAGTGAAAGATGATAAGGAGTCTTAATGAAAAATATATTTTAGTTAACTTTGAAGTTCCTAAATAATAGTTCTAAATTTGGAATTAGATTCAAATAGGAGAGTTGTGAGATATGAAAATTTTAGATATTAGAGTTCTAAGGGACCTAAATGAAAAATATGCATTCATGTTTTGATTTCTTTTGGCTTTTATGCTTGAATTTTTTGAAAATGATTGGTATGGTGATATATTCATATGAAATTGTATTATAGAATATGACATCATGACGATAACTGCAATGATATGTGTTTTGATGATAATTAATAATGAAAAATGCTTTATTAAATGAGGTCGATTAGCATTGCGTGAAATAGAAAATAAGTAGGGGATATAAAGTTTGTTTACACAGTTCAGCTTCTTTGTGCCTGTGGAGCCTAAGTCAATGAGAAGTATCAATTATCTTTAAACTCTTACACAGTGATTCTAAATCTATCACATACTCATGACATTTTCCTCGCTTGTATTTTTAGAGACTAGAACCCTCGCTACTAAATTCACTCCTGTGAATTCAACAAGTAAAACCACAAAAAAAAAAAAAAGAAAAAAGAAAAGATTTTACTATCAATATGCACTCACAATATATAGTTCCTCACTTGAGCAAATTTAGTGCTCTCAATTTTAGGTGATTCGATCTGATCTAATCTTTCAAATATATTTCCCCATGTGATATGATCTTCATTGATGAGTTAGATATCATTCACATAATCAATACTTCCCATAAACATGATTTAATAAATTGTCAACAATACAAATATGGAAACTAAATTAAACAACTTCAGTGGTTAGGGAGTGGGCAGTCCCTGATAAGCTTAATTGCCTTTTCCATAGTTTTCAACAAAGTTCTTAATTATATTATTTAGACTTATATTTTATTTATTATGAATTTAGGGAAATAATTGGAGAAAAGGGAGATTAAAGTTTATTTTTGACAAGTTTTTACGGAGTGGGCTTTCAACTTACACTGCTTTAGTATTTTGGCCATAACTTGATCTACAGAACTCCATTTTAATTCCATAATATATCGTTTCAAAGGGAATTGTAATATATAACCGAAGTTATTTCATGATTGTGCCTAAAAAATGTCATGTAGGTATCTAAAAATGGCTCGGAAGTTTGAAGTGAAAACTTGCCAATAAATCTGGAAAAATTATGCTTTGTCTAATTAAGGCACTTTTGTATTTTCTCCATTGTGTGATTTCTCCCCGTAAATAGACATTATTAGGTTAATATCTAGAGATAACCAACTTAGTATTTTTTTAAAAAAATTGTGTTTTATTTTCTCCAAGAATTTCTAAACTCTATTCTAGTAATACTTGTGGCGAATAACATAATTGGATATAAGTTACTTATGCAATTTATGTTATTTGGATATGCAATCTAATCTAAATGAATCCCGCTGATTTGCGTTTGTTGGTTAGAATTGGGTCTTTTTAGTTCTTAATTCTATTGGTAAGCTAAATCCTAAACGCTAAGTTATAAGGTTGTTTATTAATAAAAGGAATAATCTTTACGAGTTTCCTCTTAGTTATCAACAAAGTAAAGAGAAATTGGTTATTATGCGCAACATTGGCAACTATAATTAATTTATTAAAGAAAACCGAAATTATTTTTACATCAATTATCAAACACATAAATCAAAATTGAGATTTTAACGTTGACTGGATTCTCCTTATACTAATTTTCTTATATTTTATTTTGTGATATTTTTTACATTGTTTTAATTTTAATTTTAATTTTTTAAAACCCCTTAATATTTGTTTTATTTTTTTTAGTAAATGAATAAAATTATCACTAGTCTTTGTGGATTCAACCCTAGTTACTGCTATCTACTAATATTTATATTTTTTAGTAGGATTTTATATTTGTAAGTCTCGACAAAATGTACAAAACACTTGACAATTGTATGATATTAACACAATCTATGTTTACCATAACTTGGCCCTACCTAAAATATAAACCTCAAATTTTGTCCAAGATTAATGACATTTTAGGTCCACCCGTATATTCTAAAAGAAATTAAAATTAAAAAAAGAAGCTAATTTATTCTATTTTTGATTTATTATTTAATAAAATAATACATTTTTTTCTTTTATTAAAAATATTAAATATAATTTTTTAATATTTACACTATAGTAATATATATTATATAAAATTAATTATTATGTGCTATAAATGACATTACATATAAAAATAATATATCAAAAAATTAAAAATAGGTAAGACCAAGCTGAATTCTGGCATTGAATGTTAGAGTCTAAGCTTATTCTATATTTTAAACAAACTTAATTGTTTTATCCAAGCACTTTTTTTTGTCCAAATCCTCTCATATCTCATGTATCAGAACGAGCTTCGAATTTAAACAATTAGCCCCACTCATGAAAAATTACCTGAAATCACTCTACCTTTACGCCGAGTCTATTGCTTCTAGAGTAAGCGATAGATTATCTTGAATTGTTGAGAAGAAGAATTCTGAAGACTGCTACTAATAATTGTTATATATTTCCTTAATTTCATACACAACTGTATGACAACCTGATTAGCCGGCAAAAGCTTTATTTCTTGATGATAAAGACAATGACTTTATGATATTAATTCTCCTATATTTTGAAGCTTTCATGCATTGCTAATAAAAGACACCCTTATCATTAAGAAAGGATGGCCCATAACACTTGCCCTTTCTTTATTTTTTTTCCATGTAAAACATTTTCTTTTTCACAATAGAGGTTATTTAAGGATTGAATTTGAAACACGTATCCATTCAATAAAGATGTAATGAAATGTTATTTTGCAAGCAGGTGAGAGCAGTGGTTACGTTAGGGTTGCAAGTGGATGACAGAAGCATGAAAAACACAATACGTGGTGCAGGCAGGCATCAATGCATGGCAGCAAGAACTGGGCCATCATCACTCGTGCAACTGCTAAGGAAATGTACCCAATAAGGAAGGGCAATCCAACATGCCCATTTATTACCTCTGTATCTTAACGTTCATTTAACTTTCTTCGTATATTTCTTCACAACCGATTAGTCTATTAAATTTTAGTTGAATTGATATTAGTATAGATTCTAGTTATTATATAAAAAAGAACAGATATAATCAAAATTTATAATAAAATTATTTTAAAAAATAATCTGTTTTATTATAAGAAGATATTAAGTTGTCTACATTCAAATTTCAAACTTCATGTTGAAGCAATGGAAATGATTTGGTTTATAAAAAAATACAAAATTTAAAGTGGGTTTGAAGGAATAATTTTAACATTTTAAAGTTTTTTAAAATGTTAATATTACAGAATTTATAATTTCAAAACACTAATAATTGTAATTGCTTGGTTGGGATGAATAATTATTTAAAAAAAAAACTTAGGTCATCGGAATTTTACATATTAAAAATATAGAAAATATTCAATATGTGAATATCATTAGATTTCTAAAAATTTCTAAAAATTTATAATAAAATAAAAATTTAAATATGTATATTAAAATTAAGTATTCAATATTACAAATTTTTATCATATTATTTTAGTGTTAATAATTGATGCATTAGTCCTGTTAGTATATCACATATCATTCAAAAAAAATAGTTAAATTTATTTTAAAGTTAAAAAAATTTACTGCATGGGTTGGAATATTTAATTAAAATTGCAATTTAGTTGGAGTTCGGATTTTAAAATTTTAAAAAATAGATTAAAAAAAAGTCCCGCCACATTCAAATTTATTAAGGGCATTTGTTATCGTCATTCGTCACGCTCCGGTCAAAACATGCAATTAACTTAGCTCACCATGACGCCAACCTCGCGCTTGCCCTTCCTTAGGGTGCAATGGTCAAAGGTCTAATTTTAGTTTTAATCCCTACAAACTTTGAAATTTAATTCACTTACTTTGTTAGCCTCATATCGGTAAATAACGTTAGTTATTACTGTTCAGAGATTATGTAATTTTTTAACCGTAACCATGAGATGTGATATAGTGATAGCTTATATTGTCTTTTAATTATATGGTTGAGGTTTGATTCTTGCTTACGAGAATGAAACATATTTTATAGTCAATCAATTAGTTTTTTAAAGAACTCTCATAATAAACGAATTAATTATTGCTGTCGATAGTGGATATCCTGATTTTGACAAAAGAAAAAGAATGTTTTTGTTGTTATCTGATCACATAATCGAAATTTCATAATAATTTTTTTATAAAAATTTTCATGTCAAAATGGTATTATCATTTTAACTATTATAAAAGCAGATAATTAAATTATATTGAATTAAAATATAAGGATTAAATTTTAAATTTGGCATAATAAAAGGATTAAAACTAGAATTAGACCATGGTAAACAACGCTTGAAATTTTTACCGAACTCCACTGACTAAATTTAAAATTTCAAAACTTTTTTTTTTTTGAAAACTGGAACATTCACTGCTGGTGAGAGGAGAGTTATATATTTTTGAATTTTAACTGTATTTAAAATATTATATAAATTGCATTTTATTTTAGATATTAAATAATCCGTCGTTTTCCTTTGAAAGAGAGTTTTGGATTTGAAAGCCCCTGGTATAAAAGACCTTTCATACCCCCCCAAAAAAAAAAGAGTTCAAATTCCAATTATTTTATTTATTTTTATTTAATTATCTTTGAAGATTCTTCCTGGTTTGGGCCCTAGACTCTCTAATCTTCGCTGTTTATCTTACTTTCTTCATCTTTTTCTCAGATCCTTTCTATTTTCTTCACTGATTTCTGTCATTAACCTTCGTCTTGGCTTTTATGGAGATTTGATTTAACTCACACTTTACGAGGTAAGAAAAGAAAGAAAAATAAGTAATAATTTTCTTTTAGTTTTCTGAAAATTTCTCGTTTCTTTGCTTCCTGAGAAAACCGATGGATTTCATGTTTGTTTTTTTTGGCTAAGAGTAGATCAATGTGAAGCGAAATGTGTTTGTTGTTTGGTGGCGTTAAAGATCTATGTACTTTCTGGAGCTTTGCTCTACTCAAAGCATTCATTTTTTACTCGGTTTTTCACTGATTTAATTGAGTTTTTTTTTTGTTGAAAATTTAAGCTACTGCCGAGCTTATGAAATCGACTTCTGTTTACTGTTTATCTGCAAATATAAGATCTAATTTAGCGTGTCTTTTGCTATTTTTCCCTCAAAGTTTATTGCTGCAAAAAAAATTATAGAGCCGATACATAATTTTTGGAAACCAAAATTTGAACGCGAATAGAAATGGACCTATGAAAGTTAGTAAGCATTATGTGAATTTATAATTGTTTTTGGGGTTTGAGAATTTCGAATTAGTGGAAAATGCTATATATGTTGTAGTTAGGCTTAAACTTTTGTTTGTTTTTATTAGTGTTGCAGTGTGTGATGGATTCGGATAATCTCTTGTCTGCGGGTGGGCTTGAGGTTGCCCATCAAAATGGTGTTTATCCGCAACTTCGGGTGTCTGGGGACGACAGTGGTATTTTGAATAATGTTAATGGAAATGCTGAGGAAACTGTCGGGACTTGTTCGCAGAATGGAATAGATGACAATGGAGCAACTATGGAAGCTAGAGAACCATCGAATGACTTAGTCGATAACAATGGATCAATTGGTTCTAAGGTAGTAGGTCTTCCATTTTATTTGAGTGCTTTAATGAATTGCCTTTTACCAAGTCTCATTTCATATTTGTGCGTGTGCTTGTCTTCATAGGAAGGGGAAGTAAATGATCATGTGAATGTGAAGCAATCCAAACCTCAGAAGGTTCAAAGCAAGACCAAGAATGAGAAGCCCTCTGGTACCAGAAATGCTTCTTCAGCTTTAATGAAGAAAAGTAAAGATGGAAAAACTGCAGAAGTGAGGTTGACAGCATCGAATGGCGGATCTGTGGCTACAAATTCACATCTGAAACAGCCTCTGAAAAATAGATCATGTAATGAAAGACAAGCCAATGCATCCAAGGTGAGAGTTTGTGGTATTACTGGTTTCCTTTTATTTGCATTTTCCATTGATCTTTTTACTCATTGATCCTGCCATTATGATTTTCTGACAGGGTTCTGAAAAACCGGATGCAGCCTTCTCTGAAGGCCCTACGTACGTACTACTTGTGCTCATGATTGAGTTTCTTTTCCTTCTCTTTTTTAGTGCACCCTTCTACCTTTGGTGTTCATTTTGTTATACTTGGTGTTCATCAATTTATTTATCCCTGAAATTAACTCTATGTGCTAGATGATGGTAGATGTTTTCACCTGCCATGTCTGAACTGTTTTGTTGTGTATTCCAGGGAGAAACCCAAGCTGAAGCCTCTTAAGAAGGGGCCTCTTAATAAAGCTGAAGGAGACACAGAGTCCTCGTATCCTTTTTGGTTTGAACTTTTTGTTATTTCTTTATGTCTGGAACTATGGGTTGAAACGGTTGCTATTTGAGCACTGTTGTATTTCTGTTTTTTAATGACCTATTTATGTTTATCCTTATTGCTTCATTGAAGCCCCATGGCAGCAGATGCCAAACCCTGTAAGGTTGCTAGTCTTCCAAATTATGGTTTCAGTTTCAAGTGTGATGAACGAGCCGAGAAAAGGAAAGAGGTGGGTGCTTTATATCATATTTACGAGATTTTATGTTATTGGCCATTGCTGCACTTTTATTTTACTAAAGCCTTCACCATTGTGTTGTACAGTTCTACACCAAACTTGAGGAAAAGATTCAGGCAATGGAAGTAGAAAAGAGCAACTTGCAAGCCAAGTCCAAGGTGTTATTTTATAACTTTGATGGCTTGTCATCCTCAAATGCTTCTTTCTTGTCATGATAATAATTCAATTTTCTGCCAGGAAACTCAAGAAGCAGAGATCAAAATGTTTAGGAAGAGCTTGAACTTTAAAGCAACTCCAATGCCAAGCTTCTATCAGGAGCCTCCACCCCCTAAAGTGGAATTAAAGAAGGTTAGTTTAATGTTCTAATCTATAAAAAGCGAGATGATCTGTTGAATATAAAACTTTAATAGGCGATATTTACTTCAGTTTGAACTACAATGGCATGCTTATTCAATTTCTTTCTTTCTTCTTTTGGTTCCCCTTTTTTCTCCTTTTCTTTTCTTTTCTTTTTTTTTGTGGGGGGGGGGGTTGGGAGGGGAGGAGGGGAGGACTGAAATTCTTAACATCTATGCCCCCAAGGTTTTCTTATCATTTGGTTTGCCAACTTTTTCTACTTGTATGCATTTGTATTCAGGCATTTACATGTTTCAATTTATCATTCTACAAGGGCCATTTTCTTTTCTGCATTATGCTTCAGATTGTTCAGTGGGAGGACTGAAATTGTTAACATCTATGCTACAAGTTTAATTTCCAAGGTTTTCTTATCATTTGGTTTGTCACCTTTTTCTACTTGTACGCATTTTTGTCTGGCATTTACTTCTACTCATACTAGAAGAGCCATTTTCTTTTAGCAAAATGCTTTAGATTGTTCAGTGGGAAGCCATACCTCTGCAACTTTCCTTTTTAGTTGTAGTAATACGATTAACATATAACAACTTGAACTGGTTAACAATTAAATCTATGTTCTGATTGTTATGAAAAACCATTCTGAATGAACCTGAGAACATAAAAAATTGATATTGCAAATGCAAGGTTGGCTTTGAAGGAAAATTTTTTCTAGTCTTTCAGACTCATATCATGTCATCCCATTATTTTCCATTGCATATTTGATACTGTGCTGAACTTGGTTGATCTCTGTTAGACTAGGTCATGAGAATTGCTTCTTACTTTCCTTGGAGCTACCTTGTACTAGTCACTGTACCTCTTAGTGCCAAGTAATATCAAAGCTACTTTAGGATAAACATTTTAATCCATCTTAACATGTCCTAGTTTTGGCATGATGAGCTAACAATTATATGCTTTGGTTCAACATCTTGAATTGATAACTTTGAATGGAACTATCAGAAACCATTTTATTTTTCCTTTCTTGAATGTGCTGACAGATGTAGCGTTCTATAGTTTTATTATATGTTTCTTGCATATGCAATTCTGTTTTTGAATATACATCTTTTTTTATGCATCACCAGATTTTATTGCTTTCTTTTTCCTCTGCTGCAACATTTATATTTTAAAATTCCATGGATGCAGATACCACCAACAAGAGCTAAATCTCCAAAGTTTGGTAGAAGAAAAAGCTCAACTCCTTCGGACTCTGATGGTAACAGCAGTAGCGATCACCAATCAGTCCAGCTAAGTCTGGATGAGAAAGCATTTCAGAGCACCTCTTCTAAAGTAATTTCTCCTGTCAATGCAAAGAAGCCACAGCGGAAATCACTTCCCAAACTGCCTTCTCAGAAGACTAGTCTGTCTGGTTCAACAAATGACGAAAAGACATCTAATACGTCCAGCCAGAAAAAGGTAAATGCACCTAAAGCATCTACCGAGGGAAAGATAGCCTTGCCTAAAGCAATAAATGAAGAATTATCTCCAACCCAACTGCAGCCAGCAGTTTCTGCTGCTGGTTCAGATGAAAGTCAGCGAGACATTGATCAAGTGGACTTGGTTCAAGAGCCGATTGCACTGGAGCATTAAGCATGGCAATGGTTTCAAGTGGATGTTCATATACAAAGTTCTTGACCTGAATTTGCCTAAATAAGGACGTCTAAGACTGAATTATTTGATGATCAAGGCATAAAAAAGATTATACATTACCGGTTATGATGTTGTCTTCTCCGATATCAGCAGCCTTGGTTATTTGGTGTGTTGCTTGCAAAGCTTGCTGGGTTTGTTGTTAGGATTCTGCATTCCTGTTTGCAGCACTGTATCTCAATTGTTTACTAAGTTGACCTAATTTATGTTGTTTAAGGATGACCTATTGAACATAATTTGGAAAATTTTGGTGTCATCTGTTGTTGCTGTTAGATAATCCATGATCGAATCGGGTTTGCCTGAACCTGCTGAACAACTTAATATTGTGAAATAAGTACACTTTCTGTTTCTGGGTCTGCCATATTGTATGAAATTAGCGCTTGCGTTATTTTGCGGAGATTAGATCTGCTAGTCACGTTCCAGTACCAGGAAGCTTTGAAATGATCCCTTTGTAGGGTATGTTTCTCAGAATGGGGTGGAATTGCTGATAAAATCTAGAAAGATTACAAGTAGATTTGTGAATTGGATCGGTTTAATTGGTTTTAGTGTGTGTATGTTTTGAGTTGGGATCATTCAGTTTTACAGTTTTAGTTTTTTGTGATTCCAATTTTTACATATTTGATCATGTTAGATTTAAGTTACTTCGGATTTGGATGTTTTGAGTTATGTCCTTTATAGGTTTGGATTTGTTTCTGGTTTAAGTGGGTCTAGGTGTTGTTGATTCTTTAGATGCGGTATGGGAATTTAATTGATTGAAGTGTGCTTTCGATATTAGGGAGAAAAATTATTTTATTTTTCTTGAAATATAATCTGGGAAAGTGATTTCTTTAATTGGTGAGATTTAATTCCGAAAGCAGAGAGAAAATATTCCAATGCAGCTTGTAGAATTAAGTGACTGTGTGTAAAATGAGCGTAATCACTAATGTCATCATCTGCTCTCAAATCAATTTTTAAATTAGTTCATTCTACAATTTTCTCATAAAAAAGAAATATGAAATGCTACTCTAACAAAAAAATCTTTTCATATTAAAAATAGAAAATCTAAGGGCTATTGAAAAAATTGGCATTCATATAAATTAAACTATTAATTTAAAAATTAGTTTTAAAATAAATTTAAGTTATATATATAATATATGAATATATTTGAATTTATATCTACAATATAATGAGAAAAAATTTACGAATTTTACATCTTCACAATCTTAAATTAATATGCATGTTTTTTCCTTAATGTATTCATATAATGGATTTGATCAAATTATTATAAAAATATTATTATTAATTTTTTACTCAAATACTTATTAATAATAAAAAATATTGGAAAATGTTAAAATACATTAATATTATTTTTGGCTAAACTACTTAGTTGGGTCACCCAACTTTTAGGGTGCCTTCAATTTGTTCACGTAAAATGAAGTCTTTGCAATTTCGTTACCCAACTTTTAGGGTACTTTCATTTTAGTCACTCAATCGTTATATCTCTGATAGCGGTTAATTGTACACGCCGTATCATGTTTACACTTTCATTTTGGTCACTTAACTTCTAGGCTGCTTTTATTTCGAATGCTTGAACAAAGACCTTTTATAGATTAAATTCAATGTTTCCCGTTATAAGACGCTTGTGTATTAGGAGTCTTGTCAGCAATGCTACATATTTTAGCGCTATTGTCGCTTTGCCATAAAAGAGATGAAACATATAGATATCTAGCCTCCATTGTTCAATCAAAGCAGATACAAAATGTTAGGACAAAAGTGATATTTCCAATTTAGTTCGCATGATAAAAATCAATATCCTTTAATTGGTGAGTAATTCTTCCATTAGATATATCTAAACTCATATTACCACGAAGAATACTGCAATGTCGTTACTTGCCAAGAAATATGTACTCCTTCATATCTGAACAGGTTGGCAGCCATTTAAGGTTCTTAGCTATTTAAGGTTAAAAAGGAAGAACATAACACACTAGCAATTTTGATTGTTCGGTGAAAAAAAATCATATATGATCACCTATTTTTAGGTTTCCATCTTAGGGTTTTAGCTGGGGTTTTCTTAGAAGTTAGGTGCCAAACTTCAATTCGCCATGTTGGTTTAAATTAATAAATTAGACTACGTTATCAATTTTTCACCATAAAAGTCGAGTTCAATGTTATGTATTACTCACAGTCGTTACAAATTTTTAGCCATTTAATTTTCAAATATTTCCTCTGATACTCTACATTTGTGAATGTCGAGATGTTGTAATCATTTTATAATAATTACTCTGATTCAAAAGGGCATAAAAAATTTTGTGCCTAAGACATGTCTATGAAACTCTAGAAAAAGACAACATATTTTAGGAATTAAGTTTCAACAAACTAACTTCTAATGTTACTTGTATTGCATGTAATTGTACGCATTTAATTGAATAACGTGATTTTATTTGAATTATTAAATATAATTAAAATATATTAATTTATCAATTTAAATATTACAATAGAAAATTTTTAAATAATAGTTAAAGTATTTTTAACATATTCAAGATGTAATATAGTTCTATTTTATATAATTAATACAAAATAACATTCTTCAAAACAGTAAGTAATTAAGATAATTAATTTTGATAGTAATTAAGTGATAATTAGTATGCTTATATATCCGTTCAAGTAATAACTCTATTTTAAAATTATCACAAACTTTTTTAACTAATAATTATTTTTAAATATGTAGTTATTATAACTACGATTAAATTCTAATTATTTTTAAATGTATATTTATCATAACCTCTATTTTACACCAAATTTTTTAAACAATAATTTTAAATTAAATATTTAAATATAAATTTAGTAATATGATGAAAAATAATTGATATTTAAAAAAAAACTTATATAAATTATTGATAAATATTAAAATCTATAATAAAAAATAAAAAATTGAAGACTTTACAGTAGAGGGTATAACATGTCTATAACATAAAATAATGTAATCCAAGAGCTAATATCAATCCAACTTCATTTCAATGAAAGTTGTTTGCCATTACATGACATTCTAATATACAAAAACAAACTCTTTTACGCAAGGTTAATCAATCAAGCAGTTGCCGAATAAAAGAAAATCGCTCTGTGTGTAAGCTTAAGAACCATTTGATATTCGATGTTCAGTCTTTTCTTTCCTTCATTCTTAATCATCGTCTTTCTCAGCAGCCCATAGATATCGAGCATATGATGCAAGGACATAGCTGCCATTCACAATCACAAGGATCCATTAAAAACCAAGAGATGATTCAAGGACCAAATCAAGAATTTTGTATTGAAGGGGCTTGAAATTATGATACCAATTATTTGGAGAAGCCTTAACAGCTCGATCAAAATAAGATTGAGCAAGAGCTTCATCGCCATGGTTAATCCATATTAAATCTCCATACAATGAAAGAATTTCCCCATCGTCTGGTTTCACAATAATTGCTTTCCCGCAATATTCTTCAGCTTTCAGAAAATCACCTTGTACCTAATCAAATCCAAAATAAGAGAAAGGAATTAAACAAGCAAATGAACAGAAAAAAGAAAAAAGAAAAAGGGTTTAGATTCTTTTTGTTGTTTCATTTTCTGGGTCTGATTTGATTACCTCTTTTAAGAATTTAGCGTAGTTTGTGAGAAGAAGAGTCTCTCCAGGGTAAGTTTTGATCATCGTCCGGTGATACTCATCCAATCTTTGTTTCCCTTGACCCCAATCTCCGAACCTATCTACTCCGCCGCCTCCATTGTCATCACCACCATCATCAACGTCACCAAGAAGGGAGAATGGTGGGAAAGTAAAAATTTCTTCTTTGACTGTATTGGGAGACCCCATTGAACTTGTAGGTAGCTTTTGCCTATTGGAAATAACAATCTGCCTCATGTTCCCATCCGACGATGCTCGTTGGATTTTGTTGATGGGGGAGGACGTCAGAGAAATGGGTATTGATGGGATCCGGTGACCGGAGTCAACCGCCGGCGAACTCTGAGGTATATACGTTTTGAGGATAGGTGTGGATGAGCTTCGTAGAAGCATTTCTTGGCTTGTTTTGAAGGTGTTTGTGTCTCTGGGAACCCTTTTCCAGGGAGTGTTTCAGAGAATGAAAGTACAGCAAAAAAGAAAGATGTGTGCTTTTCTGTTCAAGTTTGAGGAGAGGAGACAGACAGGGAAATGCATGAACTAAAGATTGTGTGAAGTCTGATATAGGCATATTCCATGGTAAGATTGGAAGGCAGGAAAAAAAAAGAGAAATGGAAAAACAGGCAAAACTGTAAAAACGGCGGAGAAGAGTCTAAACCATTGACTTTTGGCTCGTGTTTTTATGCCACTTGTCTTCCATGTAAACTACCACTACTTTTGTCGTATGGAGGACGGTCCGAATTTTTATATAGGTATAATTACTTATTTAGACCTTCAACTTAAAAAAAAACTATTTTAGCTATTTATTTAATTGTCTTTTTTAGCTATTTATTTATATAGACATACATGTGAATTGTTATGTAGATGACATGTCAGCATTTAATTAAAATTTTTAAAAATTTAAAAGATTTAAAAAAAATTTAAGAACTATTTTTAAAAATTAATTAAATGTTTACATGTCATCCAAAAAATGTTAAATTTTCCATCTATTTTAGAATAATTTGATAAAAAATACAAATTTAAAGATAAAAAAGATGAAAATTGAATTAAGTTGGAAGACCAAAAGATGCTATGTAAAGCATATGCTTTTTTTTTTAATTTTCATTTTGTCGTGACAAAGAAGAAAAAGCATAGGCAGATGTGATGATGTGAACATTCTAAAACTCAGGCAGAAGGCACCGGGTCTAATTGCAAAAGTTGAGGACATATGTGTAGATACTCATTAGCAGCAGGTTTTCAGAATGCTATTCGACAACAAACAAATTGGTTTTGGTTAATTGCAACATAGTTCCTTTGTAAAGGAGAAAAAGAATGCAGGGATTATCTATTTTTGACCTGTAGATGCTTTAATTAATTATGGCAGGATGTGCTTCTTGGATTTTGGAGGGAGGGGTTTGCATGGACACTTTCCTACGTGAAAGAAAAGGCTAATTTGATATATATGATTTTATATATTACTTGGTACACGTAAATATTAAGAGCTCAACAGATATAATATGAGTTTGGATGGATAGTACAATACGGTAAATTTAATTTACTTTTTGTTTTATGCTATAGTATTGCTTCAGTATTTAATCTTACCGTTACTGTTGTTTTTACGCGTACTGTATATAAACGCACCGCCTATTTAAACCCACCCTAAAATAAAAGATAAATTACACTCGTCACACTGCACTCCACCATTTATCAAAATCCACCCTTAAAAAATTGTTTATGAATTCCGTGCACAATAGACCTAACATTTTTTGTTCTCATGAACGTCACAAACAGCACAGATCCATCGGAAGGCAATCCATAAGGATATATAAAAAGAGTATACATTGGTTGACTACAGATGTATGGCCTTGGGCATTAGGGTGAGGAAAGAGAAAGAGAAACTATTTGTGTTAATTTTTATATATGTTCAGAATATTTAGTTATAAATATATTTATACATTAATAATTTATTTATTTTGGACATAATCAATTAATTCATATTGTGTTTGTTGTATTTTGTACGTTGTTTTGTAATTATTTATCTTATGTTGTGTTTAAATTATGTGTTAATTATTTAATTGTTGTGTTTAGTTTATTATCATAAAAATTTAAGGAAAAGTTATGTGTTATTGCACTTGATCTATAATGATTTGATTTTTAGTTAATTTAAAAAATTATTTTAGTAATTGAAACTTAAAAAATATATATTTTATTACTTAATTATTTTTAATTTTAATGTTAAAATTTTTATTTAAATAGTTGACGGCTGCTTTAAAATTTTCATTACATCGCTGACTGGTTAAAGACTACAGTTGAAGGCAAAATTCAACAAGCAAAACTTAGTCATGACCAACGCCTCTGAAAGCTCCTTGATGAACTGCCGAAAGCAAAGCAACCAAAACTACGATGACTCGAGACTTTCAATCCACCATAGAGGAAAACAAATTGCTGTTATGTACCTAACCACCGGACTTATAGCTGATGAACCCAAAAATCAAACAAGCTGCTGCTCAAAAGGAAGGGATCTATTATCCATTAATTCAGAAAAGGATATTACATCTCCATAACTGTTGCACAAGCAGGTCAATTGCACTGCGGCTGATTGCCTTGCATTGCTGTAGGTTTAAACCCAAGAGGGTCTTACCCAAATTTCTGAGTGACGGCAAGCTCTTGTCCGGGACCATAGAGCATCCAGACACAGAGAGGATCTGCACATTGATCAGATCAGAATGAGCCAGAGCTGCAATTCCAGAATCAGTGATAGCACACTTGGAGACATCAAGATCACCGAGTAACCGACAGTTCTCTGCAATTGCAAACAAACTAGCATCACTGATCTTACAACCGTCAAGATTCAGCGTTTCCAGAGTCCACCTGTGCAAATTTGTCAACCTACAAACAGCTTTGTCACTCAAATTTATACAATCTTTTAGGTTAACCTTAACAAGACCAGCATTACAACTCTCAAGCAATTGGAGAAACCCTGCATCTGTTATTCCATGAAGCCTTCTCAACTCCACATGCTGCAGTTGAGGGCACAACTTCCCCAACACAGCCAAGCTAGAATTACTAAAACCAGGGCAGTTACGGATGGAAAGTGATTGAAGGGATTCACAAGGGGACACAGGAGGCAATCCTGTGGTTAGGTCCACAACACCTAAGCAGTTCACAAGAGAAATAACTTTCAACTTTGCACTGCAGTTGAGAAGAGAACAAAAGAGCCCAATTTGGGTAATTCTGTGACAGTCCTCCAGCTGCAAGCTTTCTAGTGAACCAGCTACTTTGGCAAAAGATACCAACCCCTTATCCGACAACAAATCACATTTAAAGAGGTAGAACTGCTTCAAATTCACACAACCCTTTCCAACAGCTTCAAGTCCCCGATCTGTCAAACCAAGGCAGGATGCAATTGTGAAAGACTTCAATTTTTGTAGTCCTTTGCTATTACCCATTATCCAGAAGCCGTTGTCACTCACATTTGGGAGGCTAGTGAGAGAAAGGTCTGTCACTGACTTGCCATAGTGTCCAATAACAGAAAACATCTCATCAGTGATATTCAAGGCCTGTAGCTTTAATTTTGTGAGGGAATATGAGGCTGAAGACAACAAGCTTGCAACTCCTTGATCTCCAACAAGGGGGCAGTTTTTGATTGAAACAGATTTTAAATTGGGACAGCAGCTTGCTAAAGCTAGGAGACCTTCATTTCCAACGTTGGCACAACTCTCTATGGTCAGATCATTCAATTTAGGACAGCCCTTCGCAATGGCGAGCAAAGACTTGTCAGTAACTGCAGGACAGTGGCAAAGGTCAAGCGTTACTAGCCGGTGACACCCATTGGCAATCTCACACAGACCTTCATCTCCAATAGAAGACAAGTTCCACAAGGAAAGAACTCTTAAAGAAGGGCATCCACAGGAAATGGCCCTGAGGCCAACAGTAGTTACTCTATTCCAGGAATTGCTACCTCGAATAAAAAGCTTGCCTAATCCTCCACGACTAGCAGTTCCGATGGCAATAGCAGCAAGTCCACCGTCTGTTGCTTTCTTCCCTTCCAAACTCCTTGTGAAGTATCCGTCACTGTCAACATCATTATGTTCAACCTCAGAAACACTTCCACCCTTCTTATTAGTACTCTCATCCTTGGGATTCAAAGCTTGGGTGATGTTGTTGTCACGGATTTCATATTTGCAGATGTTGCTTACAAGTATAAGCCAACGCTTGGAAACACAAGCGCAGGAACTCCTCTCTCGGCCACCACGTAACCATCTGAAGATTTCAAATAAGCATTCATCAGGGAGAACCTCAATTGATGGTTTCTTCTGCTCAAACCTCTCTCCAGAGGCACTGTTGCGAGACCTCTTGCTAAGAGGAAAATAGACATCCATATGATGTTGAAGGAACAAAATGAGAAGCGCCTCCTACGTGCTATTTTGCAATATTAATAAAAAATCAGTAACACAAGTTGCTTCAAATATAATCTCAGAAATCTAAGATTTGTCTGTATAATAAAAACTGCATATAACTGAATTATCTCATCTATAAACCAAGTTCAACAAATCATAGATATCCAGATTGGAAAACAGCTGAAAAAACAATATATACTCATAAGGCAATGATGGAAACTTGCAAATATGAACAGCTTACCACCTCCAAAGAGAGAAAAAAGAAGAGAAACCCAACAAAGAAGAAGGTTTAAACGTCACCATATGTAGCTTGAAAACATGAAAGAGATTGAAGCTAGAAAACTGGGGGGAAGGATATGAAAGATGGATGGCAATGAACAAGGGTTAGCTTTATGAGGAGAGGAGAAGATGCAATGTACCTTAATCCTGTCCCACCATTTCAATTATGCTTACCGCCTTTTCTCGGGTTTATTACTATTATTATTAGCATTATCGATAATCTTATGATCGGTTGGTAAAATATTAAAATTAATTGTAATAATTTTATCAAAAAATCATTAATTATAATCATCATATATATTATACATAATATAGACATTACATATATATAATAAAAAAGAATTACATACTTTTATTTATTATCATAAAATATTAACTTAACTTTGTTTTGTTTAAATTTTATTAGACTTTAGTTATTAAATAAAATATGAGTTAAATATATGTAATTATTTTAATAAATAAAATTTTTATTTTTTAAAAAATTTAATAATTAATTTTTAATTAATGATAAGCTGATTAAAAATTAAAATTAATGTTTAAAGATTATATATTAAAATTATATCCAAACATGATATTATGTTTTCTTGAAGATTTTCCTTTGCTGAAACTTGTGAAAATAAATTTATATTTTCTAGAAAAGATTTATTAATAAATTGATTAAAATCTGAAACTTTAAGTGATTAAAGTGTTTTTACTATTTTCTCCCTTTGGTTCATCTATTTGAGAAAAGAGTAGAGTGCATGTGTAAATCGATTTCTTGCTATCTTTCTATCTATCTATTATTATTACGTAAGTTAAAACAATATTTGAAATTTGATATTTAGAGGAGTGATGAAACCACCAAATAAAAAATTTTACGATAAAATAACTCTAAACAATAGTAAAAAGTAGTAGAGTCGAATTCATAATGATTGATTATTGTTATCTAATTTCGTTTTTTTTTTTGTAAAACATGATTTCTGTCATGATAATGGTTGTGCCCACGACTCAAAACGAACTTGCTAAAAAATAAATAAATAAAAAAAATTAGGAGAGTTTAAAATATTTAGAAATTAAATAAGTGAGATAGCAAAAATAAACAATTATATTAATCGAAAATAAAATTAAATAAGAAAGTGAATTTGAATTTTGTAAATAGAAATATAAAGCCTTAGTTATAGTGATAAAAAACGTCCTAACAGCCAATTTTTCTTTTCGTAGCATTAAACTATTGAAAATGGATAATATCCATGTTTCATGCAATCTTTCTCTATATTAAGGTTATGGTCTCAAATTACACATTTATAACTTTTTCGACATCTCATCTGTTAGAATTAAGTGACCCGAATTCTTATTTAAATAAAATAATATAGAAAATAAAATAAAAGTAAAATCCATATAGAACTAGACTTTTTTATTTTATTTTAGAATAAGGTTTTTTAAATCTTATTAAACTCCATCTATTTTATATTGATTAGGATAAGTTGTTTCAATCCTACTAGAATACGGCTTTACAAGCCTATAAATAGACATAGTTTATTCCTCTTGTATTGATTCAATTTTTCGACATAGTGAATTTTTTTCTCCTCTGTCCGTGGTTTTTTCCTGAAAGGGTTTCCATGTAAAATTCTGTGTGTTATTTTACTTTATTTTTATTTTATTTTTCTCTCATCATAGTCTTGTCTTCTCTAAAATAATTGTGTATTAATCTGAAATATCAAAATCAAAAGATTTAAAAATTTTAGGATATAAATGGATTCAAATATGCTTCCGAATTTAAAATTTTTATTCTTGATGATCTAATATGACAAATTTTGGTTTATTAAGTTTTGCATAAGAGTTTTAATGTTACAGCATAGTTGTAGACACCAAATTATTAGAAATGCAACAACAGTTGAATTTTGGATTCAACAATAGGGTAATAACAGTTTTAAATTTTTATTTGGAAAGGTTTTGCAAGGGATGCATGGCCTTTCTCAGGAACAGTATGCATTACATTGTTGATTAACAATTATTTTCATTATTACAAGTTCATGTATGAAACCAGCTAGGTGGTTAAGAGAGTAAGAACGTAATCAGATTTGATGCCAGGGATAGATTTGGATTTGGTGCCTAGGATACGAGCTTTCGTGTCCGGGAAAAAATCCATGTTCGGCAACGTCGTAATGGCACCGGTGTCGCTGATTTCGATTGGATATCGAAGCAGGTGACCAGGCAGATCTTGAACCACTGCATCGCTTGAATACTCATTCCATAGCTCCTCCGCTAAGGAATTGACTGTCTGAACACATTGTAGACTCTCTGGATACTCGAAAATGGTGTTTGGTCTTGGAAGTCCAAGGTGCTCCAGCCACAATGCCATTCGGAAACCATAGATTTGACCCTTGGCTCGTTGGCGATCGGTTGCTATATGAAACGGTTGAAATGCTCCCATGGCAATCTCAGTGTCTCTCCCACCATCCATTGATCTCTGGTTGATGTTGGCTGATCCAATTATGATGTATTCATCATCCACTGCAACAACAAAAATTGAACACAACTACGAGTTTAATGGTAAGCTAAAGCTTTATTTTACATTAATGATTAGCATGATTCATGGCGTTACCAATCATCATCTTCGCGTGAACGTAGATCATGAAACGTCGCGACTGCTGAGCTCTAGCGTAATCTGAATTAGGATCCGGTTTCTCAGGAGGTACATATTCTCTAGATTTTGTGGTCTCCTTGTTTCCAAGGCAGAAAAATGTCAAATAGTCCCTGGGATTTGCATTCAGTCCCTTTTTTTTAAGAGCTTCAGTAATATCAGTGTACATCATTTCCATTGTTCTCCTTTGCCAATCTAAAATTGCTTGAACGGATTCACTCTCAGGTATACCTTCAGGCCACATTGGGATCACTATGTAGACAGTGAACCTTTCTCCAGCTTCAATTTTGCTCACAATTTTCAGTGAAAGCTCCTTTGGTATGAGATGCAAAGCACCAATGTCCTCCACCTTGATACCTTGTGATTTCCAGGCAAATGAGCTTCCCAAGAAATACTGATTCTCAATATAAATGAAATTCTTCGCCCTTCGGATAGCATTGATATAAGCATCTTGGATGCTTCGATCAATGGTTACGTTTTTTCCGCTTACGAGACCCATTTTGGCGGCTTCGTTCGGTTCTTGAGGGAATCCAGCAGCTGCCCCACCATCAATGGATCTGAATATCTGAACGTTCCATGTTTCAGGGTCGTTCCATGATGTCAATGGCGACGGTCGAATCACCATTTCATCGAGCTTGGTTCGCGGGATCAGGATATCGTGCCCACCTTGCTTTTGCCATCGCTGCTCGAAATTGTACAACACGTCCCAAGCAACTGGACCTTCTAGCTTGCAATGGATATCATGCCAAGGTTCCCTCGGACCACCCTTCTTGATCGAAGAACCAGCAAAATTCGGCTGATGGAAATCGTCATGATGGACCGTCCCTAGAGTACTAAACAGGGGATGCTCTTGTGTATCGTATCTTCCGTCGCAAAGATCAATGCCGCCGACAAAACTAACTACCGTCCGCTTTCCGGACCTTTCGCTTGGCAATTCGCCGTCGACGACCACCGTCTTCTGATGGTGAGTAAACATGGTATCTATATCACTTTCCTGAACAATACTTACATCAGCATCAGGTTTCCGAGGACATAAAACACAATGCACATTAGTACCCTTGAAGACATTAGCGGTTTCTTCATCATGAGTTGCCATTAAACCATCCTTCTTCAGCTCCTTAACCGAAGTTCTATCATTCCAAACAAGCATAAGAACCGTCACACCTTGATTAGCCTTTTCTTTGAGAAGCTCTCCGAGTGTTAGGTCGCCACCAGGCTTCGGCCGTCTCGGGTCCCGTATCAAGGTTATCTTGGTGTATACAGACCACCCGGTTATATATATAAAATGTTTGGCATTGTATATTGCATCAAAGATGTCTTCCCAGCATCTATGAACCTGATAGCGCTCACCTCCAGCCAAAAACACCGGTTGGAAATCATCTTCAGTATGGGCATCTTTGTAAAGTGTAACTTTGCAGCCTTGTCGTTGAGCAAAGAAAGTGTAGGGAACTCCACTAAAATCTCGGTTTTTGATCCCTCGAGACCAATGAGGATCCTGGGTGACATTGAAGAACTGGAGGTGAACATGGATCTTCGAATCTCCATGAATGGGAGCATGGTTTTGGTCCAAGATGTTAACCCACCGGTCCACTATGTTCCCATTAATGATATCTTGAACTGGAACGTAAGCTCTGCCAATGAGTGTTGCACCAATAGGGTTAACATATTTGACTGTGAAGATGATGTGTGAGATTAAGTGTCCACAATAGATGCGGAAACTCTCGTTCCATCGAGATGCTTGGCCTTCATTTTTTACCATTCTGGTCCTTGCCACCCTTGCCTTATCTAGATCAACTGTTGCATATATTTTTGAATCAGTGATCTGCAACACAATTCGGAGATATTAAGAGGGAAAAAGATCAACAAAGTTTCATAACTCAAAAAATATATATAAAGGTTGAGATTGTATAGGATAGGTACTGATTGGCATAGCACGAGTCTCTTAAGCTGGGCTAGTAATATTTTCCCTTTCTCCACTAGTCCAACATCCTTCAAAATCCAACAAATACAAAAACATCATTAACACAAATTATGTTCACAAATTATTTTTATATAGAAATTTTTATTTTTTTCAATTTTCACAAATTATTAACACAATTATTAATATAACATCATTTTATGTTTATTTATTGCATATACATATAATTGTATTTCTCCTATATAAAAATAACTTGATGTATTTATTTCTTGAAATGAGCATGGTTTAATCAAAATTAAAATTTCATATATACATTTGAACCACAACCAAAATTAAAGTTAATATATCAAAAAATGAGACAAAAATTAAGTATTAAAATGAAAAATTTCGATATAATTCAGAAGCCAAATTATAAATAAAATCTTAAATTTAAAATATAAGAATTATAAATTAATTTAGGTATAAAAATCAATAAAATCAGATGAATCGAACTAAATCAATGGGTGGACTTAACTTTGTTTACTCAAAAACATGAATAAAAAATGAGAAATACTCCAATGAATTTGGTTATGAGACTGAAAGAGCTAATGGCTTTGTTTCCCCATGTCTCTAGTTATACTAAATACGTAACAATCACAATAATATGGGAAAAAGGAGATAAAGCAAAGTTGGAGACATGACAATGGAAAAAAGAGGTGCTATAAGAGAATTCATATATGTATCTACGTAAGTATCTTTTATGCCTTGGTTTGTATAACAGATTCCAAATATATCAAAGATTAATGCTTATTGATTTGATTTTTGGTGGTAAGAGAATTGTTTTTAATTGCATAGCCTCATGGAATTCTCACCATTTAAATGCATGCAATGAAAAAGTTATGTTGTGAGCAAACGCAGAGATATCAATGTATATGTATGCAATAGTGACCATACTTAAAAAGGTCGTAATCATTTACCTTGCTGAGCAATCCTCCCCAGATCTTTAGTCTATCAATCTCATATATGGTCACATTAAGTGTGCCATGCAGCAAATGTTGCTCCATTCTTGACCTGCAAATATAACTCTTTATGATATTGCTTACGACTCTAACGAAAAGTTACTTGGAGACAATGTTGGGAGAAGAAAAAAGATGGTACCAAACATATTTATAGTTAACAAAAAAGTGGGTTTTCTCCATAAGAAATGTTTCTTGTTGAATGCATAGAGAAAGATTTACACGCAAGGGGAGTTTGGAAGTTAGAATAAGTTTAAAGTTCCTGCCTTCGTTCCATGCAACTTTGGCATGGAGGAAGTGGCCAGCTTAACTAGGTAAAACAGTAATAATAATTAATTATAGATTAGAATCAAATTTTGGGTAAGTCATCCTTTGCTTGATTGGAGAAAAGCTATGGTTCTCGCTTGGAATCTAAGGCAGTACACTTAATCGACATTGGACATGTATATTATTTATTTCATTAGCTTTTACAAATCCTAAAAATGTATGTTTCAAAGATTAATATAAATTACGTAGGACTGTATGACAGCTGTGTTAGAATTCGGATATTCGAATCAACAAAGGTTTTTATTTTTATTTTTACTTTTTTTTTTAATGTGAAAGATTATTAGGCTTGCATTGCACAAAAGAGAATGAAAAAGTGTCCTTTTAGAAAATAAAGAGATATAACTTTTGAACCGGTAACTTTAACGGATAGATATCAAATTAAGTAACGGTGAGTAAAAATCGATTCAAAATTAAAAAAAATTAATTGTTTTAGTTGGTTTTGTCGATTGGAGTATCGATTTAGATGATTTGATCAATTAATTTTTAATTTTTGACTTTCAAAATTAAACTGATCGAAAAATCATTTTATATTATTTTATTTTTTAATTATTTAAAATATATTTAATTTTATAATATATAATAAATATATACCCACTAAACTCATTAATCCAATAACCTCTAAATCCTTTAAATCTAATAAAATACATCCTAATTAAAAAATACGTTACACCCCTCGACATCTTCTCCCAATTTCTCCAAAAACAATTGCAGGCCGCAGCATGGTGCTAGAAAATAATAACAATGAAACCCCATTCCTTGAAGAAATAACAAACAAAACCCCCATTGCTTTTTCCATTTTGCTTGAAGAAAGAAGGGTATACTATCTAGGTGATTACTCAATATTTAGGGTGCTTAATTTCATTTAGTCCATTTAATTAACTTGCTATTATGAAACTATGATGACTTCATTAATTTAATTTTTACTTCGAATTTCAATTATTTAATTAAAATTTAATTAAATAATAATTTGAAGAAGTTAATTTAATTACTAAGTCATCTATATTCATAGCAAGAAAATACATTTACAGCATATAGTGATACGTACATGCAATTTATTTCTCTAGTTCGTCATTTTACATTTTCATATCATCGATTAATGCAAACTTTCAAGGTAGTACAGATCTAGCGGAGGATCAATTGGACATATATAATTAGGGCTTAAATAATTTTTAATTAAGTTCCAACTCTTCGTCTATTAATTACAATATTATTTAGTCATGGAGTCATTCCACTAAAGTATTATGATTGAGCTTTCTGCATTTTATACCATTACGAAAGCTACTACACCAAGTGCTCGTCCAATGATCTTGTCATATGCGTGTTACCCTTATAAGATATCATTAATCTATTTGGAATAAAATATGTTCTCCCCATATGATCCTAATTTATCTCATGGTAATCATTATATTTTCTTTCATGAAAAGTCAATTACTAACAAATAGTACTTAAATTATTCATCTTAGAGAAATGACTTGTGACCTCATTACTTTTCATCTATTATGTAATACCAATGAGAGGATATCATTTGCCCTTTATTAGGCTATAAATTTCACTATTGTAAGTGAAGTTATGCCATGCAGTAGTTGTATACCCAATGTACTATAGCTTTCGACTATTACCAATTGAACTTAGGCTATCAATACATCAAAGTATACAAGTCATGCACATATAGTTTGCCACTTACTTAAGATTGAGGCAAGTCACACTATAAACATCTGAAATGAATAAATCCACAAATGGATCTAGGGTTTATCCTACTTGGGTCCTATTCGATGTATTGTTAGTCTAGTTAATCATAATTATGTCTATATCTTTTAAGAGTTATATGTTCCAATACCCAAGACAAGTTATCTCCCCAACTGGACTTCATATGTAATATAATAGTCTTCCAATCAACTTACTCAATTTTGATTAGACTAGGGAATTTTTTAGATTATATTTTGATACAAATTGTCTTCTTACATTGTGATTCAACCACATAAAACAGCTTAATATTAGTTAAACATTAGATAATCAATAAGCTAATATTTACTTTCATTTTGTTTTGTGTACAAAAACCATTTGAGGACATTTATGCAAAAGATACTAATAGTAATGATAAAATTTATTAAATTAATTTATTTGAAAAATTATAAGTACATAAAGTATATAAACGATATCACTACATGTAGAAGCCCAAATTGCCCGGGCCAGTTTTAAACCCATACATAAAACCCAAATCTACCCAAAACTCATTACAAAACCCAAATATTTGACCCAACAATAACCCAAACCCCAAACCCAATTCCTAACGGCCCAAACACTAAAATCCAACACCTAACCCTAGCCCAAACAACACAAAAGAAAAAGAAAAAGGAAAAATAAGAATTTTCAAACCCTAAGTGCACCGCACCTAGGGCCTTCTGCCCCCAACCACCCTCTGCCACCACCACTGTGGCCACCATCCCTTTGCACTTGCAAAAAATAAAGATAGAAGTGACAATAATAATAAAATTTCTTGTAAAATGGCTATATAAAAGCCCAGAAATCAGTTTGTAAAGGGAGAGAGATTTTTTTGTGGCAAGAATACAAACATTCTATTTCAAAAGTAAAAACGAAAAATAGCAACTTTAGCAATATTATAGCACGAGAACAGCACCAAGTCAAGCAACCAAAATACCGATATCATAATCAAAGGCCTAAGGTGATTTTAGTTTTTAGTTTTGTTTTATTTTCGAATCCATTAACTTGCATAAACTTATATATATTATAAATACAAAAAAAAATTATATATTAAAAATACAAAAAAAAATTATACCTTTTTGAAAATTTCGGCCATCGTGCGCTGTGGCCGGCGAAGGGCGACGGCGGCGGACGGAGACGGAGTTTGGCCGGAGAGAGAGGGCCTTGAGAGAGAATAGAGAGTCTTTGGAATTTTTTTTTGAAAAACAAATGAAGAATGAGTTTTTTTAAAGAAATTTTGACTTATATAGGCCCCGAAAGCGACGTCATTTTGGGACTGGCCTTAAATGCCCAAAACGACGTCGTTTTGACCCTTAACCCATGGCAGACCCGCGACCCGACCCGCTCCAACTTCAGGGTCCGTGTGTTTTCATTGGAGGGGCTATTTGCGCATTTAGCCCATCCGCTTTTTTATTACTTTGCAATTAAGTCATTTTTTATTTTTAATTTGGCCCCGAAATTTGTCACGATTTTTAATTTAATCCTAGCTGATGTTGTGCGTTTTAGAAAGGGGGGTTATTGCACTTTAGGCCCTCCCTTGTTTCATGCGCGTTTAAATAAGCTCTTTTCTTCTTTTTTTATTTCAAATTGGCCCCAAAACTTCATTTTTATTTCGAATTTAGTCATTTTCAGATTTAATTTAGTTTTTTATATTACTTTTACCATTTTTTATTATTTTTAATATTATTTATTATTATATTTACCATTATCGTTATTATTATTAGTAGTATATTTTTACTATTATTAGAATTATTTTTTTTAGTTTCAATTAATACTTATATATTTATATATTTTATGTATATATTTATAGTTGTTTTTCAATATTATTATTATTCCTAAGAAATATATGTATACATATTTAAATACTATATTATACACATATTTTAATACCCCGTTGTATACATATTATTATTATATCTATTTTTACCCTTATTATATTTTTTATTAATATTAGTATATGTTTTGTTACATATGTATATATCTTTAATATATATATTTATATATATTTATGTAATATTATTAATAATTGTTTTTTAACATTATTATCATTTCTAATATATATGTGTATCGTATCATGTATATATCGTTAGTATTATTAGTTATATGTTTTTTATCCAATTTCATGTACATATTTTTATATTATCCTTATTATCATCATTAATATTAGCATGTGTTTTATTATATGTATATATCTTTAATGAGTATATGTATATATTTATGTAATATTATTAATAGTTGTTTTTTAACATTATTATTATCTCTAATATGTATATACTATGTAAATATTTTTAATATTATATTATGTATACATTTTTTTATATATTACATATATATATCATTTAATATTGTATTTTTATATGTTATGTATACATCTTTAATACTATATTATTTATATATATTTTTATTTTTCATATTATCTTACATATATATTTTTAATAACTATATTATGTATATACTATTACTATATATCTATTTATGTAGCATTATTAATGGTTGTTTTTACTATTATTATTATTCCTAGTATATATACTATGTATACATTTTTTTAAATACTATATTATATATATATTTTTTAAACACCGTATTATATACATGTTATTATTATATCTATTTTTTTACCCCTATTATATTTATTATTAATATTAGTATATATTTTATTATACGTGTATATATATACTTTTTATATATAGTATTATTTTTATATATCATTATGTTTATTATTATACTTATTATTTTCACTATTGTTGCTTATTATTTTATTTTAATATTATTATGTACTATTTGGTATACGTATATCTTTTTGTACATACTTATACTTACTTCATTACTCCTTGATCATTACCATTACCACTATTATTAGTATAATTATTATTCTTTTCATCATTATTAACATGTATATACAAATATATATGTATATATAATTTTTATGTATATATTGTTATTTTCTATTATTGTTATAAATACATTATTTTTCTTATTATATTAATTGTACATTATTTTTATTTTCATGCAAATATTGTTATTGTTGTTTTAATATTCTTAGTTTTTAATATTTTTATTATTAATTGCATCATTGTTTACATTATTTACGAATTCTTATTATAATAATGTTTTACTCATACTTTTTAATTAATTTCAACAAATAAGGCAATGTACCGATTTAACATTAAGTCGTCGATTTCATCGTTATGTTGGGTGAATATTGATAGGCTCGTGTTAAAAAAACGGAACATCCTTCTCAAAAGAAACCGAAAAACTTGAAATTTCTCGTGTTTTAGTAGGATCACGATTAAATGTTATATTGAACTCGCATTTTCAAAAATTAAGACAACACATGGTTCACGAGATACCAATTTTGAGCGCTGCGAGGGTGCTTATACCTTCCTCGTGCGTAACCGACTCCCGAACCCTATTTTTCTCTGGCTTTTGACGTAGACCTAAACTCAGCCTTCTTTTTATTTAAAAAAATAATTTTTCTTTTAAAAAAAAAGAGAGGATTTATTAGGTGTCCGATCACACTTAGGGAAAAAGATCGGTGACGACTCCTTTTTTTAATAAAGTCGAAAGTCAATTTTCAAATTTCCAATAAATCGCCTCAATTAGCGACCAAAGCAAAAAAAAAATTTTACGTCACTACACTACACTAAGGGCACTAGAATCCAACATTCGAGTCCACCTAGAGCGAAAAGAAAGAATCCCAAGAAGCCTAAAAACTTGTCAAAATCTAAATGTTTCCTCTATAGTAAGAAAGAGCATGTCAATGCTAATTGTAAAGAATGGAAGGAGTACCTAGCCTTTAAGGGTAAAGGTACGAAAATTTTGGCTATTGAAACTTATTTAGTGGAAGATTCAATAGACCATTGGCCATTGATTATGGATCCATTAATCAAATTTGTGGTTTTTTTTTGTTACAGGAGTTCAAAAAAACAAAAGATCTTCAGGATAAGAATCTCTTGTAAACTGAAGATGGGAGCAATGTAGTGGTAGAAGCAGTGGAAGATGCATATATTTATTTGATAGTTTTAGGAATATTATTTTAAATGATATTTTCTATGCATTGAATTTTAGAAGAAATGTAATTTATATTGCATGTTTATTTAGAGATGGTTATACCGTGACTTTTAATAAAGTTATTGCAATTCATATTTGCAATGGATGGATGCAAAATAATCTCTATTTTATCAAATAAAAAATGTACTCAATGTTAGAAATTGAATTAGTGAATAAGAAATACTTAAAATTTCTTACTCTAATGATGCGTACTTTTATCATTTAAGACTTAGTCATATTGATCAAGATAGAATCACTAGACTTATAAAAGATAAGATTTTAAGTTCCCTTAAAGAGGTACATCTTATACAATGTGAATCTTACTTGAAAAATAAAATGACTAAAAGATCTTTTAATGCAAAAGATACACAGATCGTTCGTCTCCTAGAACTGATACACACTAACATATGCAAAATGTACAAAGCCTTCTTTCCTTTATTATTTATTATATTGTTACATTAACGATAGAAAAATATTTTATTTTTATTTTTGAAATTTAAATATTATAAAAAAATATTTATGAGAACCAATTTCCATTATTTACTTAATCATTTTAAAATCTTACCACTTCAATAAATATTTTATATAAAAGAATTAAAGAAATTTTATCGAAAATCGAATTAAGCTGAATTAAATATGAACCAATTTATGGATCCATCTATCCAAATTACTTTCATCCGTGCCTGGTTGTAAAAGGCAGCGAAGAAATGAGTTTTTGCCATAAAAAATCACAAAGTCGGCTCAGTAATCAACCATCCAATTTTGCATTTCCTATTAACATGCCAACCCAAAAGTTGAATACCCCCTCCCACTCCCAATCATAATTAATTCTCTCACCCTCCCCTCACTCAAAAATCAACTAAACCTTTCGTATGTTAGAATTGTATGACCCGAATCCCGTTTATTCCAATTTAAAATGTAAATCACTTGTTAAAAGAATAAAATAGAGGGATAAATTGAGAATCTTGCCGCAGAATCTATATAGAACTATGCTTATTCTATTGGACGTTGATTATAAAAAGATTGTTTAACCCTTAAAACATGTATAGTCGAAAACCTCTTTTATTGTTTTTTTTTTCAACATTAATGAATTTCTCCTCTACTCGTGATTTTTTTTCCGATAAAAGTTTTTCACATAAAATCTGCTTATTTTTATTTTTATTACTGTACGATCAATCATACTACCATTATTGACGTATAATATAATAATATATAAATTAAAAATTAATAGATAAACTTTTTTTTTGGATAGCAAATTTTAATTTATATCTCATAAAAAGTATCATCTCTTTTGTTACAAACTCACTTCAACTTTTCATCCATCTTTCAATAGAAAAGACTTAATGATTTTGTTTGATTTGGATGTTAATTATTATTGCTTACTTTTGCTAGTTCCTTTTTTGTTTATTGAGACGAGTGGTGAGGATTGTTTTTATTTTTGGTGGTTTGGATTAAATTCAAAGTTTGAGTGAGATGAAACCTATTTCAAAGGGAAGAAATTGTCAAACAGTGTTATTCATTTATTCTTGGAGTTGTATGATGGATGTGTAGGTGAAAATCTTTATTGCAACAAGGCACTAATTACTTGGATGACTTTCAAGACTTCCCAATCAATCCAATCCACCGACAACCTCATATAATTTCATTCTCATATAGAGAGAGACCTCTCCATTATTATTTTTATTTCATCCCCTCTTAAAAGCTACACACCTGATCTCTGAACTTCTCTTAAGTGTTTGTTTCTCAAGAAAATTAAAAACATGGTACAAACAAAGAAATTCAGAGGTGTCCGCCAGCGTCAGTGGGGCTCTTGGGTTTCTGAAATTCGCCATCCTTTACTGTAAGCTCATCCACTCACCATTATCACCAATATTAATTACAACGCACACATATAAATTCTGGGTTTTAATTGTGTAGGAAAAGAAGGGTATGGTTGGGCACATTTGAGACGGCTGAGGCGGCGGCAAGGGCATATGACCAGGCTGCCATTTTGATGAACGGGCAAAATGCGAAGACCAATTTCCCAGTACCCAACAGTGGTAGTGATGATAATGGGTCTTCTCCGTTGCCTGCCGAGACTTTGTCTGAGTTTTTGGGTGCTAAGCTAAGGAAGTGCTGCAAAGACCAATCTCCATCACTAACTTGTCTAAGGCTGGACACCGACAATGCTCATATTGGGGTGTGGCAAAAACGAGCGGGGAGTCGTTCAAGCTCCAACTGGGTGATGAGAGTTGAGCTGGGGAATAAGAAGACAACAATGGAAGATGGAGCAGCTTCGTCTTCGTCAGAGTTATCGCATATGGTTGAGGAGACTGAAGCAGTGGAAGAAGAAGATAGGGTTGCAATGCAGATGATTGAAGAATTGCTCAATTGGAATTGTCCTATGAACTCAACTTCAGCTGGAGTTTAGAAATATATATATATAGATGATGTACATCCTCTGCAAAATTTATCTGCCATACATACATGCATGTAAAACTAGGGCAACATATGAAGTATCTTACTTTCGTAATAGTGAAAATTACCATATGAAAATATATTATATATGAGAACAACCTAATCAAAGCTTATAGGCCTAGAGAAATGTTCAGTCATTGGAATCTTCATATCCCAAGTTTGACTCCAGCGTTGCATAAATCATGCTTGTTTTTTCAAAAATAAAATTTAAGTGGAGATATATTTTCGATTATTTGTTATACTTTGTAATGATTATAGTTAATTTAGATATATATTACACGTAATGAGGACAGTCCACTTATCAGTGTCGGAATCAAAGAGTGACTGGTAAGTTTCGGCTCCTTCATTTAGGTCTTTATAAAATTTTAAATTAATAATAATAAAATTACACTTTAACCCTCTCAAGAATAATAAAAATTTGATTTAATACTTTAAAAATTATAAAGATATAGATTATGAAAATTGTAAAATTATATTTTTACTATCGTAAAAATATACAATTTAATTTCTCCCCACCCCCTAAAAAGTTTCTGACTCTGCTACCACCACTTATATTATTAATATTTAAAAATTTAATTGTTATATTTTATATTTCATTCATATAGATTATGCATGTTAATTTGACATAAATTAATTTTTTTAACTATTTTCTTTATGTAATAAAAATTTCAACTGTTCAATAATTACTAATATATATAATGTTTTAGATTCATATGATAGAGATATCGGATGATCGCTAAAATATTAATCATACAAAACTATAACTAGAACTACCCATAGTCTCTTTCCCCAACCTATAAATAAGAGGAAAATACACTTCAACACACTTAAACCTAAATCCTCATACATTAACAACAATAACCATACCAATTAAGCTAAAACTCAATCCACTAAACTTTATAATTTCAATACATAATTATTGTAAGCATTGGTTTTGGAAAACACCCAAAAATCAAATCAAAATTTTGGTGGTTCAACTTGACGTGGATGAACGCTTATAGCACAAAATAAATGCAAATTTTGTTGAAAGGTAAGTACATGGAATAAAAACTTAATTAAAGCATGAATGGATGTAGCGACCTAAAAATTTGGCGATGGGCGCTCGTTGAAGTAATTATTGAAAATTTGTAAATAAAGTTTCGATTTTATTTGAAAAGGAGTCGCCACCGATCTTTTTTCTAGGTGTGATCGGACACCTAATAAATTCTCTTTTTAGAAGAAAAATTTATTTTTAAATTTTCCTAAAAAAGAGGTAATTTTAGGTCTGCGTGAAAATCCAAAGAAAATTAGGGTTCGGGAGTCGGTTACGCGCGAGGAAGGTATTAGCACCCTCGCGACGCCCAAAAACTGGTATCTTGTTTAACGCGCGTTGTCTTAATTTTCAAAAATACAAATTCAATTTAATATTTAATTGTGATCCGATTAAAGCACGGAAATTTTAAAGCACAACAACTTTTCCTCTTTTTTTTTGAAAACACAAAATTTTTTTAAAATACAAGCATTTTAGAAACACGAAACTCTTTTTTTTAAAAAACGAAAATTTTGAAACACGAGATTTTTTAGGAAACACGAATTTTCTTTTTGAAACACGAAAATTTTTAAAACACAAAATTTTTTTGAAAACATAAAATTTTTGATAAAATACGAAACACGAGGATTTTTTGAAACACGAAAATTTATGAAACACGGTCAATTTTTTTTGAAAACACGAAAATTTTTGAAAGACGAGATTTTTTGAAAACATGGAAATTTATGAAACACAGAATTTTTTTGAAAACAAGAAAATTTTCGGAATACGGGACTTTTGAAAACAAGGAAATTTTTTTGAAAACACGACAATTTTTGAAACACTAGAATTTTGAAAACACGAAGATTTTTGAAACACGAATTTTTTTTAAATACCGTATTTAACACGAATCGATGATATTCATCCCGACATGGCGATGAAATCGTCGAATTAGTGTCAAACCGATTCAATTTAATATTTAATCGGGATTCTAATAAAACACGAGAATTTTATTAAAATACGAGGAATTTCGAATATTTTTGATTGTTAAAAGGGCGTCCCGTATTTAACACGAGCTATCGATATCCACCCAACATAGCGATGAATTCGATGACTCGATGCTAAATCGGTTCGTTGCCTTATGCATTAAAATATTATTATTATTTTAAAATATGGAATTAAAATATCATAATAATATTTATAAAAACTATTTTTAAACATACTAATTTAAATTAAATAAAACACCATTTAAATACATTAAATAAAACAAAATAGATTAAAAAAATTACCAAAGCCCAAAGTTATGGGCTTGAAAGACAAGCCCTTTCCTTTTTTGCTGCGAATTGGGCCTTAGTGGGCTGCCAGAGATTGGGTCGAATCTGCTGGCCCGCTGGTACCGGTCTGTTGGGCGCTGGACTTGACTGGGACTTGGGCTCGGATTGGGCCTACTGCTTTGGCCTGCTACAGATTTCTTCTCTTCTCTATCTCTTTTTTTTTATAGGCTTATTGGGTTTGGGCTGTTAAAGCTATTGGGCTGCTATATTTTTCATTACTTTTTTATTTTCTTTTTCTTTCTTTTTCTCTGTTTTCCTTTCTCCCTTCTTCTTCTTCCCTTTTCTTTTTTTCTTTCAAACCCAAGCCACCACCGTTGGTGACTCTTTGCTCCGTCGTCCACTGCCGCCGTCGACTCCTCCGTTCGGTGGCGCTAGTCTCGGCGTTCTCTTCTCTTCTTTTCTCTTCCCTTTTTCTCTTCCTTCTCTTCTCTTCTCTCTTTGACTTTCTCTCTTTTCTTCTCTTCTCCCCTCTCTTTTCCTTTCTCTTTCACAAGCCCGGAAATTAGAGGCGACGCCGCCCCTCCAATCCGCCGTTCGTCACTCGATCCTCCTCCGCCTTAAGTGGCCGTGGTAAGGGGTCGAGATCCCTTGCTATATTTTTTTTGCCTTTTTTACTTTTTTCTTTGCTTTTGGTTGCTTGTGACTTTTCAGGTGGTGGGGGCAAGGGGACGACAACGATGGCGGTGGTTGAACGACGGTGGTGAGGGCTTTCGCTTGTTGCTGCTTGACTTTTTTCTCTCCTCTTTTTTTTTTGGTTGCCAAAAATGAGAACCCCCTCCCTTCTCCTACATTCGGATCTGGCCTTTATAGCCATTTCTATACAACATTTTTTAAGTTTCTGGCCATTGCTCCTTGCCGTCTGTTCTGTCTTGGTGTTTGTTTCATTTTGCAGGGTATGGAGGACCAGACGCGTGCGTGGAGAGTGGTGGTGGTAGTGCGCAAGGTGGCCAATGGTTGGCCATTGGTGAGAAGCGGCGGCTGACAAGATGGGAGCTAGGGTTTGCTGCTGAAATCTTCTAAGCAAATGGGCTATTAGGGTTTTAAAATTTGGGCTCAGGTAGTTTTAGGATTGGGATTATTATGTAAATGAACATTGGACCCTTTTTATTTGGGGTTTTATTATTTCATGGACCTAGGCTGAAATTGGCTATTACAGCTGCTCCTCTTTGCTCATTGTCGTGTAACGAGAATGGGGCAAAGACTTTAAAAGAGCCAATTTTGCCTAGTCAGGCAGAATCTCGACTTCTTTGGTGTTTCTTTTCTTCGATTAACCTCATTCCATCCTACTGCATCCTGTTGCTTTGGTTCAACCCACTGCATCTTCTGATATATGCCTTGTGGCTTCAATCTATTCCAATGCAACTTCAATGATGTGAACATTTTTTGTTTCGGTCTACCTCACTGTAACTTCAGAAATATAAGATCTACAGCTTCAATCTGCTATTCTATCACTTCAGTCAGATAAGGTTTGTGGTCTTCTCTTCTGCAACTTTAGAAAGACAATATCTGATATCCTCGACCAGCCCCACTGCAACTTCAGGGAGACAAAATCTGGTGCCTTCAATCGGCTCCAATCTTTATTCTTTACTCGGTGTGTGGTCTTGAGCCCAACTCATTTCTCGCAATATGAATTGACTCTTTAAAAACAGACATTAAAAACAAAAACTAAAGATATCTCAACATGTGAACTGAGGCTCAACTCACTTTTCGCAATATGAGTTGATTTTTTTGACAACAGAAATTGAAATTACCTCAGCGTGTCCTGAGGCTCAACTCATTTCTCGCAATATGAGTTAAATTTTGAAAAGCAGAAATTGAAAATACCTCAACGTGTCTTGAGGCTCGACTCATTTCTCGCAATATGAGTTGAATTTTGAAAATAGAATATGAGTTGATTCTTTCAAAAACATAATAATGAAAACAGAAATGGAAAATACCTCGGTGTGACCTGGGGCTCAACTCACCTCTCGCAATATGAGTTGATTTTTTGAAAAACAGAAATCAAAAGGCTTAATTGAAAATACCTCGGCGTGTGTCCTGAGGCTCAACTCACCTCTCGCAATATGAGTTGAAATTAAAACACAAAAATTGAAAATACCTCAGCGTGCCCCGATGCTCAACTCACCTCTTGCAATATGAGCCGATTTTGAAAAAGTAGAAATTAAAAGGTTCAACCCACCTCTCGCAATATGAGTTGATTCTTGACAAACAGAAATTGAAATTACCTCATCGTGTCCTGAGGCTCAACTCACCTCTCGCAATATGAATTGAAAAAAATACCACAGTGTGTAATCTGACGCTCAACTCACCTCTCGCAATATGAGTTGATTTTTTTTAAAACAGAAATTGAAAATACCTCAGCATGTGAACCGAGGCTCAACTCACCTCTCGCAATATAAGTTGATTTTTTTGAAAACAGAAATTGAAAATACCTCAACGTGTCTTGAGGCTCAACTCATTTCTCGCAATATAAGTTGAATTTTGAAAACAAAAATTGAAATTACCTCAGCGTATCCTGAGGCTCAACTCATTTCTCGCAATATGAGTTGATTTTTTTTTTAACAACAGAAATTAAAATTACCTCAGCGTGTCCTGAGGCTCAACCACCTCTAGCAATATGAGTTGATTTTGAAAAACAAAAATTAAAAGGCTTAACTCACCTCTCGCAATATGAGTCAATTTAAAACATAAACTAAAAATACCTCGGCGTGCCCCGAGGCTCAACTCACTTCTCGCAATATGAGTTGATTTTTAAAAAAAAATTAAAAATACCTCAACGTGTCTTGAGGCTCAACTCATCTCTCGCAATATGAGTTGATTTTCCTTGGAAAGCATGAATATTAAACATCAAAATACCAAAACCAGTCCTTTGGTAGAACTCGGGTATCTTTTCCTTTGATTCAGTGCGACTCTCATTCAAGATTTCTTGCTTTACTGGATTACCTGTATATGCCATGCATGATGTCATCATGATATGCACATGTTTGTCTTAAATGCCTTTATGCCTACATGATTATGCAGTGCTCCTTAAGCATATTGTTCGTATTTCATTTTCGCCATGATTGTTGAGGATCTGCGTTCATCACTTTGATTCTCGACCTTCTCTTCAGGCCTCATACCTGTCTTCGAGCTTTATGAGTAATCGACGTTTCTCAGATATCACCCTTTTGCCCTTGGTTAAACTTTGTTCTTGCTTTGAAGATCTTGCACTTATCAAATTCTTATCCGGGTAATGCTTGACATTTCTTTTGTTTAGAGATGTCATTTCACTATTTATCATTAAATAAACACATAATGAGATGCATGAACAATGGTTATGTAGGGACAAAACTGGATATCTCATATTCCTTTATTTCAAATGTGGCAAACAAAGAAAGTTAACCAATGAGAGTAAAAATGTCAAAAAGAAAGAAAATGTCGTATTCAACGGATACAAATGCTCTAGATATTCAACACATGAACTCTTCCACGTTCCTCAATCAATAATCTTTTCGAGCATGGCTTCTTGCGTAGAAAATTTCGAGCTTTCAGAAGTGCTTCAAATATTGTAGTCTCACTACTTGACCTATCGTTCGACCGCCAGGTTTGTTTCATTAGGACGCCCTCTCGGCTTTTCATCCTAATCTTTTTGTACTAATCAAGACGCCATTTTTGGGTTTTCGCCCTGATCCCTTTTTTTTCTTTTTTTTCTTCTTTTTTTTATTTTTTTAAGATGCCCTTTTCGGGTTTTCATCTTAAGCATAATATTTCTTCACTGCATCTGAATTCACCGGATTCGGTAACTCCTTCCCATCCATCTCGGTAAGGATTAAAGCTCCTCCTGAGAATGCCCTTGTTACAACGTATGGTCCTTCCCAATTTGGTGCCCATTTTCCTCGCAGGTCTTTTTGTATTGGGAGAATCTTTCTCAGAACGAGTTCTCCTTCATGGAACTCTCTTGGTCGTACCTTCTTGTCATGGGCTGCGATCATTCTCTTTTGGTACATTTGCCCATGACAAATTGCCCTTAGACGTTTTTCTTCAATGAGGTTCAACTGATCATATCGAGCTCGAACCCATTCTGCTTCTTCTAACTTTGATTCCATCAATACTCGCAGAGAGGGGATCTCAACCTCGATAGGTAGCACAGCTTCCATTCCATAGACTAGAGAGAAAGGAGTTGCTCCCGTAGATGTTCGCACAGATGTGCGATATGCAAACAAAGCAAATGGAAGTTTCTCGTGCCAATCTTTATATGTCTCAGTCATTTTCCCAATGATCCTCTTAATGTTCTTGTTAGCTGCTTCAACAGCCTCGTTCATCTTTGGGCGATAGGGCGAGGAATTATGATGCTTTATTTGGAACTGCTCGCACATTTCTTTCATCATCTTATTGTTCAGATTCGTGGCATTATCTGAGATGATTCTTTCAAGCAAACCATATCGGCAAATGATTTCCTTTTTCAAAAACTTACACACTGCAGTCTTCGTCACGTTGGCAAACGAAGCGGCTTCAATCCATTTTGTGAAGTAATCGATAACCACAAAAATGAATCGATGTCTATTTGAAGCTTTTGGAGAAATTGGCCCTATGACATCCATGCCCCACATAGAAAAAGGCCACGGAGAAGTCATGACATGAAGGGGTGAAGGGGCTACATGAATTTTATCGCCGTAGATTTGACATTTGTGGCATTTTCTAGCAAAATTGATGCAGTCACTTTCCATTGTCAGCCAATAATAACCGAGTCTCATGATCTTTCTGGCCATATTGAAACCATTGGCATGCGTTCCGCAAATTCCCTCATGGACCTCTTCAAGTATTTTTCTGGCTTCAACATCATCCACACATCTCAAAAGCATCTGATCCTTTCCTCTTTTATACAGGATATCCCCATCAAGAACAAATCCCGCTGCCATTCTTCTAATTGTTCTTTTATCGTTCTCATTCGCTTGTTCGGGATACCTTTGATTCTTGGTATATTCTAAGATATCATGGAACCAAGGCTGTCCGTCTACTTCTTTCTCAATGCTACAACAGTGTGCAGGGACCTCGTATATGCTCATTTTGAGGGGCATTATTTCTGCTTCTCTACTTGCTTTGAACATTGAAGCCAAAGTGGCTAGGGCATCAGCCAGTTGGTTCTCTTCTCGTGGGAAGTAATGAAAAGTTATTTCTTTGAATTCCTTGATCAATCCAGCCACTAAATCGCTGTACTTAATCAATTTTGAGTCCCTCACTTCCCATTCTCCACGAATTTGGTAAATCACTAGGGCTGAGTCCCCGTACACCTCCAAGATCTCGATGTTTCGTTCGATAGCTGCACGAAGCCCCATGATACAGGCCTCATATTCTGCGATATTATTGGTACAGAAGAAGTTCAGTCTTGCAGTGAACGAATAATGATTCCCGTCTGGTGATACCAGGATTGCTCCAATTCCATGCCCTAAAGCATTTGACGCACCATCAAAGCACATCTTCCATGACTTCTCTTTTGATGACTCGGATTCTATTTTTGTGATGCACATTAAGTCCTCGTCTGGGAAATCGAATCTTAAAGGCTCATATTCCTCTGTCATTCGAGTTGCTAAGAAGTCAGCTATTGCGCTCCCTTTTATCGACTTCTGACTTACATAGGCAATGTCATATTCCGAAAGGAGGATTTGCCATCGTGTCATTCTTCCTGATAGTGCCGGCGATTCCATTATGCATTTTATTAGGTCCAGCTTTGAAATTAGCCATGTCGTGTGATACAACATATATTGTCTGAGTCTCCGAGCTACCCAAACCAGAGCGCAACAATATTTCTCAATGGACGAATATTTTGCCTCATATTCAGTGAACTTTTTGCTGAGGTAGTAGATCGCCTTTTCTTTCTTTCCTGACTCGTTATGTTGTCCCAGTACGCAACCCATTGAACTTTCGAACACTGTCAGATACAAAATTAATGGTCTTCCCGGAGTTGGCGGTACTAGCACTGGAGGACTGGACAAATATTGTTTTATCTTATCAAAGGTCACTTGGCATTCCTCGTTCTATTCTCCCGGGTTATGTTTTCGAAGAAGCCGAAAGATTAGGTCGCATTGGTTGGTAAGTTGAGCGATAAATCGGGCGATGTAATTTAATCTCCCTAAAAATCCTCTAACTTCCTTTTGCGTGCGCGGGGGAGGTAATTCTTGGATGGCTTTTATTTTGTCTAGATCAACTTCGATACCTCTTTCACTGACAATGAAGCCTAGCAATTTTCCCGAGGTAGCCCCGAATGTACATTTGGCTGGATTAAGCTTTAGCTGAAACTTTCTCAGCCTTTCGAACAACTTCTTGAGGTTCATTACATGTTCTTCTTCTCATCGAGATTTAGCAATCATATCATTGATGTAGACCTCTATTTCTTTATGCATCATGTCATGGAATAACGTCACCATAGCCCTCTGATATGTTGCCCCAGAATTCTTTAACCCGAATGGCATCACCTTGTAGCAGAACGTTCCCCACATTGTTATGAAGGTAGTTTTCTCCATATCCTCAGGGCCATCTTGATCTGATTATACCCGAGAATCCATCCATGAAAGAAAACAATGAATGTTTTGTTGTGTTATCCACTAACGTGTCAATATGTGGCAAGAGAAAATTATCTTTTGGGCTTGCTCGATTCAGGTCACGGTAATCCACGCACATTCGTACTTTTCCATCTTTCTTTGGTACCGGGACTATGTTAGCCACCCATTCTGGATATTTGGAGGCTTGTAGGAAGCCAACGTCAAATTGCTTCTTGACTTCCTCTTTTATTTTCAACAGCATTTCGGGCCTCATCCGTCTTAATTTTTGCTGGATGGGCTTGCATTCTGGCTTTAATGGGAGCTTATGGACCACTAAATCTTCATCTAGCCCTGGCATGTCCTGGTATGACCACGCGAAAACATCTTTGTATTCGCGGAGTAAAGTGATCAAACTATGCCTGGTACTTTCTGAAATAGAAGTCCCAATCTTCACTTCTTGTTTCCTCTCTTCAGTGCCCAAATTTATTGTTTCCACAGATTCTTCATGAGGCAGAACCTGTTTATCCTCTTGTTCCACCATTCTTAACAATTCAGGAGACGAGACATAATCTTCAACATTTTCTTCGGCTTCAAATTCTCCTAAGCAAACAGCCTTCTCAAAATCAATTTCAAGATTCATAACGGGCTTATTCATGTCGTCAATATCTGAGCACCTGAAAGTTGAATGGAAAAGGAAGCTATCGGGGGACATCCAAGTATTGGAAACAACAAACAAAATGTTATGTCATGGCAATGAGGCAAATGTAAGGATAGGCTATGAAATGAGAAAATGATTATGAAATTAGTGATAATGCGAAAAATTGTGACAAAATGCATCTTCATTGATATTCACTTAAATGATAAAGAGCGAATGCAAGCTCCTACAAAAGAATTCCATTATATCTAAGGACACAATAGAAGGTTGATGTTTAGCATTACTCTGAAGGCTTATAAACTACAAGAAGCTCCTCAGCAATCCAATTGTTCAATATGAAACCAGGAGGGCAAGGGCGTATCCTCGAGACATCTTTACTTGCACCAGCTTCTTTGTCAATGACATTTATACTGACATTCTGAAAATCCCTTTCAATTAATCCCAGCATGTTTCGTGGATCATCTTGTCCAGGGTACATCATTCCCGCAGATGTAAATGTTTTTGACAAAGGAGGGTACTCTATTGGTTCCCATTCTGGTTCTCGGCCCAAAGTTCTTGCAATTCTTCTCTCTTGATCCTTCTTCCACTGTCTTCTTCTTTGGCGCATGTCAGGCTGGAACCCCAAACCGTATCGGGCCTTGTGGTGCACTGGCTTTACAGCCCTCACTATTCCTTGCAGATGTCTCCCTAAACCTCTTCTCGCACGAGCTCCCCTTCCTACGGTCAACTTGACACCCATTCTGGTATTTCTCGACAGTTTTGGCATCGGAATTCTATTTCCCTCAGCGACGAAAGTGGCATTGATGAATTCAAGGGATCGAAAGGAACATTCCACTGCGTCCTTGCTTACTTCCAGGTATGGCGCATCAGCAGAGATAAATGCGACGATGTCTTCTTCGCCCTCGACTGTGACCAAACAGCCATCCATGATGAATTTCACCTTTTGATGGAGGGATGATGGGACTGCTCCAGCAGAATGAATCCAAGGTCTTCCCAAAAGGCAGTTATAAGAGGGTGTAATGTCCATGACTTGGAATTCGACCTCATAGATGTAGGGGCCCACTTCCAAAGGGATTTCGATCTTTCCCATGACTTCGCGCCTCGTCCTGTCGAATGCCCTTACCGTTGAATGACAGGGCTTTAAGTAGGACAAATCCATCGGTATTCTGGAAAGTGTAGCCAATGGCATAACATTTAACGCTGACCCATTATCAATGAGTACGTTCAGTATTATGTAGCCCTTGCAGCGGGTCGTGATATGCAGCGCTTTCACCGAGCCTCTACCATTTGGCGGTATCTCATCATCACTAAAAGAGATGAAGTTGTCCGTATTCAGATTGTTTACCCACCTATCAAGCTTTTCGACAGATATGTTGTTGGCCACGTAAGCTTGATTTAACACCTTCAATAAAGTGTTCCGGTGTGGCTCTGAATTTAACAGTAGAGATAGAACTGAGATTCGTGCTGGCTGCTTGCTCAATTGTTCCACCACACTATATTCGCTGTGCTTAATAAATTTCAAGAATTCTTGAGCTTCTTCCTCATTCACAGGCTTTTTAGTTTCTTGCACGGGTGGAATTTCTTGCTCGACTTCGACCTCGTACATCACTGCTTTCCCTTTTTGCTTCGAGTCGCTACTTTCTTTACCGGTTCAACTTCTTTAGAATAGCATCGTCCACTTCGAGTAAAATGACCTACCTCCCCAACATCTTCAATTATGGCTTTAGACTTTTCAACTTCCGATGTAACGATATTAACATCATATTTCCACGGTACTGTTTTGTTTTCCTTATACGGGAAAGGAGATGGTATTCAATTACCATCTGTGGTTTCATGGTCTCTCATCGCGTCGTAATAAATTACCAACGTCGATCAGCACTATAAGGGGGCCTGATGATTGGCTATCAGAGACGCATACTTCTCTTTCGTTGGCATCTTCCCTCTTGTTAAGGACTTAATCTTCTTATTATTATCCAGTCTTGAGTAACCTTTTAAAGTCTCGCACGACTGAATGTCGTGCCAACAATCCATGAAAATTGCAAAAACTTTGACCTTCTTCTCCAAAACTCTATCAGAGTGACAGAGCAATCTTTTCTTAACCAATACCTCCAGATTTTCTGCAGAGGCGTCTTATTTCTGCAACACATCTTCTGACCTTCCATTCATCCTCTTTCCCCACTGTGCTCACATCCTTCGGTATGGTTAGGGAACGGGTTCCCCGTGCGTTACTAGCACTATCGAATCGTAGGATACCCGCGTCAATGAGTCCTTGAACTCTCCTTTTGAAAGCGAGACAGCTTTCAGTAGAGTGCCCTTGGTTCCTGCGTGGTATGCACAACTAGCGTTTGGATCGTACCACTTTGGGTATGGAGGTTTAAGGGGTGCCATGTAATGGGGAGAAATTAGCTGTTTTTCTAAAAGTTTTGGGTACAATTCCCATACGACACAGGGATGGGGGTAAATTGCGGTCTCTCGGATTATGCCTTGATGGTCTTGGTTTGTTTCTGGGTTGGCTTTGGCGGGTACCGTGTTTTGTGGGAAAATGGTGACGGGTCTTTGGTTGTTCGTGGCGTATACGGGGCAGGACGAATGTGGTGCTTGGTAGTAAGGGGTTTGAGGGGGATAATAGAAATTCGAGGGTGGATAATTTCGAGGTCGGGGTTGGTTAGGATACGAATTGGGAATGTAACGACTCCCAGTTCCCACCATGTGGGCTTCTGGCTCTTTCTTCCTTAATGGGTGCTGCTTTTCTTGAGCCTTCTGATCCTTCCATTCTACCGCTCTTGACGGCATTCTCTATGAGTTCACCAGATATTACAATATCCGCAAACCTTTCTTGGCACTTCCCACTATTTGTCATAAACTGCGCCTTTAAGTATTGATAAAGAGAACGGTTATCTCGTTTTTGTTAATGGGGTTCCACTTGAGCTGAGACGTCTCTCCATCTCTGCGCATTACTGTCTAAAGTCTCTGATGGCTTTTTCTCCATCATTTGCAAGGTCATACGGTCTGGCACATATCCGATACATGCTTTATGCTCGCAAAATGCTGACGCCAAGTCCTTCCAGGATCGAATTTTTCTCTACTAAGTTGATTGTACCACCGAAGAGCTGACCCTGTTAGACTATCTTGAAGCAATGTATGAGTAGTTTATCCTCGTTCACATAACCGGTCATTTTTCGACAGAACATAATGAGATGTGCTTTTGGGACCTTGTCCCATCATATTTCTCAAATCAGGCACTTTGAACTTCGGAGACAAAATTAGATCAGGTACTATGCGGAGAAGACTTCAGTGCCTTCTATTGCTTTGAGTCTTTCCTCTAGACTCCTATATTTTGCGTCATGGTTATCCAATTTCAACTTGGCTACCTCTGCTGGTCATCCAGTTGGAACTAGTGGATTTAGCAGGACTAGCCCCTGGGTTCGACGCTAACATTCCTTGCCCCAAATTAGTGGGTGGAGCAGGTGGCATAGGTCGATGTTCCAAGCCAGTGGTTCCTCTTGAGTTACCCTCTTTGTATTGTATATGCGGGCGGTGGAGTGAATCCCGGGGGATAGAGTGGATCCTGATCATGGTGAATTCTGACGAGGTTCCATAACATCGGGGTTCTGTTTATTTTCCTTTGACAAAGTTTCCATCATCTCCATCATTTTAGCCATCTGATCTCTTTGCTCGAGAGATTCCTCTCGAGATCTCACCATTAGGTCTCTCGTCTCTTGTTGCGATTTGGCCAGTTGCTCTTGTTAATTCCTTTTGAGCCCTTTCCATCTTTCATTCTCTCATGAATTCATTCTCCATTACTCTAGCTTGTCGGCGCGTTTTATACGGATGACGTGGTTCCAGTCTTGAAGTCTTGCAACTGTGAATTGTACGTTTTAACCTCAGCGAACGAGTATGGGATATGCAATGAATGAATTGATGCATGAATGAATGCATGAATGTCAATGAATGTCGTTTGATAATGCAGAATTGGTGTTGATTTCAAGATAGCCCATATTTAGGCATTTCTTAGAAACCCGTTTTTGGCAATCTCTAATCAACACTTTCCTAACAAGATGCCTTATGCATGATGAAAAATAAGAAACAGACAAAATTGGTTAGCGCAAACATGACAGAGAAAAACTGTGGAAAATCTAACAAATTAAGCTACTTGGTCCAGTGGACTCGATTCCTTGCTTAACAGCAAAAATGTAAAAGAAACAAATAGAGTTTTTTTCCCGTGTACTTATTTCGGTGACTACTAAACGACGGAGGTTCGGCATGGCTCTAGTTGGGTGGCTCGTATAGTTCACTATATGCGGTTTTGGTTCTAGACAGGTACTCGAATTGCTCGTACTATCATCTGCTAAGATTAGCACGAAGCCTCGGTCATAACCATCACAGGCTCACGAGTTCAATTCGAGGGATTACATTTACTTATGCCTATGCGGAGGGACAAGTTAACTCACGAAAGCATAAGTCATATGTAACCCGAAAGTATTCACTAGCCTGTGCGGAGGGACGAGTTAACTCACGAAGGCGTAGCGTTTACTTTCACTTAAACGGACGGAGCCCGGGTAGAGAGCTCATGTTATGCAAAATGCAAGTGCACGGTGTGTGGGGAAACTCATAACCTTTACGTTTTACTTAAAAAAACTAAACCAAAACTAAAATCACAAAAATTTAAAGTTACGGATAAAACAAGTTAGAATATATACAACACGATGCAAATGCATGATTTTTTTGAAAAAAAAAATTTGAGGATCACGACTAAATGTTAATTTGAACAAGGAACTTTGAAAATTTTGACAACGCAAGTTTAATTCGACTCGACTCTCAAAAGTGGTCCCAGTAGTCGCCAGCTGTAGCGACGTAAAAATTTTAGCTTAGCTTGGTCGCTAATTGTGGCGATTTATTGAAAAAGTTTGAAATTTGACGTTTGATTTTTGAAATAAAGGGAGTCGCCACCGATCCTTTTTCCTAGGTGTGATCGGACACCTATTAGATCTCTTATTAAAACAAATAAAAGGCTAAGTTTAGGTCTACGTTAAAATCCAGAGAAAATTTAGGGTTCGGGAGTCGGTTACGCGAGGAAGGTATTAGCACCCTCGCGACGCCCAAAATTGGTATCTTATTAAACACATGTTGTCTTGATTTTCAAAAATACGAATTCAATTTGACATTTAAGTGTGATCCGATTGAAGGAAATGAGAAGTTGCAAGTTTTTTTGTTTTTTAGAAGGACGTCCCGTTTTTAACACGAGCCGATTAATTTCACCCAACATAGCGATGAAATCGATGACTTAATGTTAAAATCGGTACATTGCCTTATTCTTAAAATTAAATGTAAAAAGTTTTTAAAATGATAGTAAAAAAATCCAAGAATATTATTGTCAAAAAATGCGAATAATGATGTGAATAATAAATATATAAAATATAAAATATTAAAATATCAAAATATTAGAATAATAATAATTATTGACAATAAAAAATAAAATAGAAATAAAAAAATGTACATAATATATATATTAGAAATAATAATGATGTTTAAAAATCAATACTAATAAATATACATCAATATGTACATATATAAAAAAATACGTGATAATATTAAAAATATGTACATAATATAGTGTTAAAAATACATACATAATATAGTTAAGATATATACATAAGATAACATAAAAATATATATATAAATAATATAATTATTAAAGATATATACATAAAATAGTATAAAATATATATATACGTAATATAGAATTTAAAATATACCTAATATATTAAAAGAATATATAATATAATATTAAAAAATATAATAATAAAAAAAGGAGAGAGAGGGAGAGGGTGGATGATTTTCGGCCACAA